>NW_027506941.1:10000-125000 GCF_052324685.1 Brachyhypopomus gauderio | reverse complement strand
CAAGTAAAGACAGACAAGGCAGTGAAGTCTTGAAACAAAGAAAACTGGGAATCAAATGGGAGGACAAAAGAGAAACAAAGTGGGTGGAGAGATACCGCAGGAGACGTACAGTTAGAGACATGCAGTGGGAGAGGTACAGTGGGAAAGACAGTAGCTACAGTAGGAGAGGTACAGTGTGAGTTACAGTGTGAGGTACAATGGGAGAGGTACAGTGGGAGAGGTACAGTGGGAGAGGTACAGTGTGAGGTACAGTGTGAGGTACAGTAGGAGAGGTACAGTAGGAGAGGTACAGTGGGAGAGGTACAGTGTGAGGTACAGTGGGAGAGGTACAATGAGAGAGGTACAGTGAGAGAGGTACAGTGTGAGGTACAGTGTGAGAGGTACAGTGTGAGGGGTACAGTAGGAGAGGTACAGTAGGAGAGGTACAGTGGGAGAGGTACAGTGGGAGAGGTACAGTGTGAGGTACAGTGGGAGAGGTACAGTGGGAGAGGTACAGTGTGAGGTACAGTGGGAGAGGTACAGTGTGAGAGGTACAGTGTGAGAGGTACAGTGAGAGAGGTACAGTGAGAGAGGTACAGTGGGAGAGGTACAGTGGGAGAGGTACAGTGTGAGGTACAGTGTGAGAGGTACAGTGTGAGAGGTACAGTGTGAGGTACAGTGTGAGAGGTACAGTGTGTGAGGTACAGTGTGAGGTACAGTGGGAGAGGTACAGTAGGAGAGGTACAGTGTGAGGTACAGTGGGAGAGGTACAGTGTGAGGTACAGTGGGAGAGGTACAGTGGGAGAGGTACAGTGTGAGGGGTACAGTGGGAGAGGTACAGTGGGAGAGGTACAGTAGGAGAGGTACAGTAGGAGAGGTACAGTGTGAGAGGTACAGTGTGATAGGTACAGTGGGAGAGGTACAGTAGGAGAGGTACAGTGTGAGGTACAGTGGGAGAGGTACAGTGTGAGGTACAGTGGGAGAGGTACAGTGGGAGAGGTACAGTGTGAGGTGTACAGTGTGAGGTACAGTGGGAGAGGTACAGTAGGAGAGGTACAGTAGGAGAGGTACAGTGGGAGAGGTACAGTGTGAGGTACAGTGTGAGAGGTACAGTGTGAGAGGTACAGTGTGAGGTACAGTGGGAGAGGTACAGTGGGAGAGGTACAGTGTGAGGTACAGTGTGAGGTACAGTGGGAGAGGTACAGTGTGAGGTACAGTAGGAGAGGTACAGTGTGAGAGGTACAGTGTGAGAGGTACAGTGTGAGAGGTACAGTGTGAGGTACAGTGTGAGAGGTACAGTGTGTGAGGTACAGTGTGAGGTACAGTGGGAGAGGTACAGTGGGAGAGGTACAGTAGGAGAGGTACAGTGTGAGGTACAGTGGGAGAGGTACAGTGTGAGGTACAGTGGGAGAGGTACAGTGGGAGAGGTACAGTGTGAGGGGTACAGTGGGAGAGGTACAGTGGGAGAGGTACAGTGGGAGAGGTACAGTAGGAGAGGTACAGTGTGAGAGGTACAGTGTGATAGGTACAGTGGGAGAGGTACAGTAGGAGAGGTACAGTGTGAGGTACAGTGGGAGAGGTACAGTGTGAGGTACAGTGGGAGAGGTACAGTGGGAGAGGTACAGTGTGAGGTGTACAGTGTGAGGTACAGTGGGAGAGGTACAGTAGGAGAGGTACAGTAGGAGAGGTACAGTAGGAGAGGTACAGTGGGAGAGGTACAGTGAGAGGTACAGTGTGAGGTACAGTGTGAGAGGTACAGTGTGAGGTACAGTGGGAGAGGTACAGTGGGAGAGGTACAGTGTGAGGTACAGTGTGAGGTATAGTGTGAGAGGTACAGTAGGAGAGGTACAGTGTGAGAGGTACAGTGTGAGAGGTACAGTGGGAGAGGTACAGTGGGAGAGGTACAGTGTGAGAGGTACAGTGTGAGAGGTACAGTGTGAGAGGTACAGTGGGAGAGGTACAGTGGGAGAGGTACAGTGTGAGGTACAGTAGGAGAGGTACAGTAGGAGAGGTACAGTGTGAGAGGTACAGTGTGAGAGGTACAGTGTGAGAGGTACAGTGTGAGGTACAGTGGGAGAGGTACAGTAGGAGAGGTACAGTAGGAGAGGTACAGTGGGAGAGGTACAGTAGGAGAGGTACAGTAGGAGAGGTACAGTAGGAGAGGTACAGTGTGAGGTACAGTAGGAGAGGTACAGTAGGAGAGGTACAGTGTGAGGTACAGTGTGAGAGGTACAGTGGGAGAGGTACAGTGGGAGAGGTACAGTGGGAGAGGTACAGTGGGAGAGGTACAGTAGGAGAGGTACAGTGTGAGGTACAGTAGGAGAGGTACAGTAGGAGAGGTACAGTGTGAGGTACAGTGGGAGAGGTACAGTGTGAGGTACAGTGGAAGAGGTACAGTGTGAGGTACAGTGTGAGGTACAGTGGGAGAGGTACAGTGGGAGACACATAGTGTAAGAGACAGTGTGAGAGACACAGTGGGAGAGATGAGAGCACGAGGCACTGCAGGCAGCTGCTACATGGTTGCCGGGGTGGTGTTACATGATTGCCGGGGTGGTGTTACATGGTTGCCGGGCTGGTGTACACCCCTCCACTCTCATTCGGACCTTCCTGTGGCAGTTGGCATGGCGACTTCAGCTGCTTTTTGCGCCAGGTGGCTCCTCCCTCCTAGGCTCCTCCCTCTGCCATTGGCTCCTCCCTCCTAGACTCCTCCCTCTGCCATAGGTGCATCATTATCAGGGATGTACGGATATAGAGAATGCGAGACCTGGGCCCACTCCCAGAACTGAAGAATTTAGCACTGGCTTTCTCAACACTCTGGGGAGCAATGTGACCTCAAGCCGGTCCATTAAGTTAACATTTTGCAAACAGCTGGAAAATATTTTTGATAATTTAAAATTTAAAGGGCCAGGAGACACAATAATGACAAGCATAAGACATGCTGTAGGCGTTGGCAATTAAGATGGGGTTAACTTATAAATAAAAAATGTGGGAACAATTTTGTTTATTTTTTAATGATTTCTCAAACACCATAATAATTCAAAAGTTGTTTCAGAAAATAGTAATTATCAATAGTGTAAAATCTCATCTTTTTTCATCTTATTTATAAGATGAAATAAATATTTCTATGACTTTATTTAGACTGGGGATTTTGTTGTGATTACAAATGCAGTTAACATTTATAGACTTTCAGAACACGTTTAAACAACATCACAACTCTGCATTTAGCGACTCAAGTCCTGACAAGCTGTTGTTGAAGATGCCCTTTGACCTGTGCCCCTCACTAATGTAACCATAACGATGTAAGAGGACTCGTTGCTTTTGTGCTCGCCGTTGTTTGACATTCACGTTAACCGTACACTCAGATCTCTTAACCGCATACGTGCGGTTCGCGTGTGCAGCCATTGCTAATGATGAATGTGTCATTAGTGTACTGAAAGCCGTAGCCGACAGGAAGCAGATGTCCCGGGCCGAGGGCCTTGGGACCGCCGTGGTTCATCCTATTTCCAGAGGCTGAAGGCCTGGGTTTATTTTTGGTGACAGTCCCAACACGTTGGCACATTTACAAGTGACGGAGCAATAATTCCCCCTGGCAGCGTACAAAAAGACAGGTCTTGAGGTTTTAGGAGTGCAGGCCTTTACTGAATAAACATTAGAAGAACCATTGCTCTGAAAAGATTAAACAGTCACTTGTGCATGCACACACACACACACACACTAACACACACTAACACACATACATACGTGGGTTGGTCTATGGCTTACTTTAAACATCTAAATGTTCCAGTGGCAATGGTAGAATTTGTAGGCGAGACAGCTGGAGCAAACAGGACCCTAAACAGGACCCTAAACAGGACCCTAAACATGGCTTCAGCAGGAAAGTTTTGTGCTTGACTGAATGTCGGTGGGCATGGGTGAGTGTATGGGTATGTGTTTGGGTGTGTGAACGTGTGTGAGCAGTAGAGAGAGAGAAGACAGAGACAGGTAAGGTACATATGCATATGAGAGTGGAGTGTGTGTGTGTGTGTTAAGCACATTAACCTTATGTAAATCATCTGTCGTCACTGGATGCAAACCGTCTTCTGTGCATTATGACATCACAAATGTTCCTATTAAAGCGTTCAGGTTCAGACAGGCTTGCCTGCCCTCAGACGTGGACCTCGGTCCAGCTGACCCGGCCAGACCTTGGGCTGCACAGTACAAGCCTCCTGGCCTCTTTCAGAACTTCGGATGTGTGTTCCACCAGTTGGGTTCCAGGACAGAGAAGAGCCTTAATGCTCGTGAACCTTGAGGGATGGTGGTCCAATGCCGAGCTCTGCTCGAAGCTCCTGAGACTTGAGATCCGGATCGGGCTTTGACCCTCACGGTCAAGAAGTGAAGACCTTTTGCTGGTCTCTTTTTGGCTGTTTAGAGAAACGCCATGGGATTAAATACGAGATGAGCAGTTCCAGGAAGTCTGTAGTGTTGCAGAGAGCAGCACTTGGTACATTGTTATGTTTCATTGGCTTCTTTTATGAGGTATCTGGTTTTGGCCAAAGGGCAGATGGTAGTTGGATCCTTTAACAAAGTACACGGGTAGAACTGTTTATGCAGTCACTGATGAATCCAAAGTAAACTGATATACAGTAACAGTCAAAGGTTTGGACACACCTACTCTTTGTTTATTTTTACTATCATCTACATACCGGTAACATACATATATAACATATACGCGATTATGTTGTCATAAATATAGACAGTCTTAGATATCAGACTTTTTTGAAGTAATCAGCCTATACTTTAATGACAGCTTTGCACACTTTGGGTGTTCTCTTAACCTGCTTCATCATTCACATGTCTCAGAAGAGTCCTTGTAGTGTGAGGAACTAAAGTTCTGAAAGTAAACCATTTACTGAGTGTGCATCTAAAGTTTTATGTGTATGATTTGATAATGAATTCATATATAGGCTAACACCTTGCCCAAATTCTATTTCTCTTCTACACAAACTTAGGCCTCACCTATCTTTTCAAAATGGGTAATTCAATGTGACACATGTATAAAGTGATCAGGCAGTGCCATTAAAATATGTCCATATCGTGGAGCACCTATACTGACCACAGATCAGTAGTAGTGGAGATGAAGCAGTCACCCCATCATCCAGCATGGAATGAATGACCCATCAGTGCTTAAAATGACCACTAAGCCTGGTTTGCAAGGAGTAGTTTGTGATGGTTCAGACTTGTTTATTGGTGGTCAAAATGACCACATTCTCTCCAAGGCAAACAGGTCATAAATATATGTGTAACATATTGGCTTTTGGCTGGAATATGTAAAGAAGTGAACATATATATATATATATATATATATATATATATATATATATATATATATATATATATATATATATATATATATATGCTCCAACTTGAGTATGACAACTTTAGAAATTTGTTTGTGTTTCATATAACCACTTCTGAATTTGAGTAAAATCGATCAATTGTAATGCTAGTTTCCGTGAAAGCAACACACACCTTTTCCAATCTGCTGATGAATGACTTCCTTAGAATGTCTAAGATTCTAAGATTCTCTCAGTGGTTCTAGAATGGTGAAAAAAATCCGGCTTGGAATGACGGAATGCCATTGTTACATCATCTGGAACTTTCAGCTATGTGACATTCTAAACAAAGTGTTGTTCCAGTATCCATGCAAGGGCTGAATCTAAACGTAACCCTAGATGCATCTCTGCTGCAGACTGTTAGCAGAACCCAATGTGAGGAGCATCCTGTCAGTTTACGGAGCTTTCAGATCATGTTTGTGGAATTCAAGATTTGCTTGACTTTGCTTGACAAGTTTTTCTACTAATGTCATCCGAAGAAAATTGAACAGTTGAACATTTGACGGTTGTTTTCTTCAGCAGCTTTAAAAGTATTACCTGTACTGTAAGCAAATAAGTAAACTGCGAAAGCAAACAAGTGAAACAAAGTGCAAAATGTGGCCCACTTCCTGTTTACTGTTTACACTAGTCTTTACCAACCTGACCACACAAGCTATTCTGGGCCCTCCGTAAACGAGCTTGTTTTCTCATAAACCTGCTCTGCTTATGTTTCATTATCTAAGTCAATTAAGACATACGTATTTCAAATTTTAATGCACACTTCATAAACTTGTAAAATGAATTCAACTGAAGGGACTTTGGTAGGGTAGTGCTGCTTGGTAACCCCTAATGTCTCTTATGGGAGTCCCTGAGCTCAGAGCTTTAGGGGGCTTAAGAGGATTACCCGACTGTATCTGTTACAGGTCTCCGAACACACCAGCTAATCAGTGAATGGAAGTTGTCCCAGTAGCATCTAACGCTACAGAAGGAAGCTGGTTGTGTGTAGGCTGATGTGAGTTCCAGTTGAGGGAGGAGCCAGTACGTTGTGACATAGACTAAGGCTGAAACTAAAGTAACCAAAGTCTTACTTATCAACTTTTGGGACCCAAAAGGTAAACGCTAAAATGTGTTCTGTAGTCCCATTTTGTAGAACTGTGGGTAATTGTCTGTCAAAGCAGACATAACATGATGAGACATCGATTAAGCATAGTCCTGGACTAATTGCATTGTCGATGTCACCATAGGGAGTGGCCCAGGCTTAGGCTACTAAACTCCTAATGGATGAGTAGCTTATATGCTAACCTTATTGGCCAGGAGGGCCATTATATTCAGCTGTTGTGTGTGAATAAAGACCCTCCCAAGTCTCCTGTAACAGGGCTAATTGGTTTGTTAGCACAGGCTTCTTCTTTTCCTCAGCACTGACAGTCAAGTGTTAGTTTATGTGCCAAACATTAAATAACATTTACAACATAACACGTCTTTCTACCTCACCATGTGTCTAAGAACCAGAGGTGAGCTGAGCAGAATAAATTCACATTCAAGTGAAAGTTACAGTACTGTAGTGAAATTGTCACTGCATTTATATTTATACTAAGCAAAGTGCACATAAACTACCAATAAATAAACTACTTAAATACTGAGTTGTAGACATGTGTGTGTGTGTGTGTGTGTGTGTGTGTGTGTGTGTGTGTGTGAGTGTGTGTGTGTGTGTGTGTGTGTGTGTGTGTGTGCTAAAATATTATGTTAGTAAAGGTGTTAATGCATGGGACTGGTATGCCCTCAGGTTCAATAAGAACGGAGTGGATCTGAACCGGAACTTTCCGGATGCCTTCTCAGGCAACAGTGGTCAGGTGAGGGAGAAAGAGGTGGTGGCCGTGATGGAGTGGATACAGAACGAAACGTTTGTGCTTTCGGCTAACCTCCATGGGGGAGCAGTGGTGGCCAGCTACGCCTATGACAACAGTAACGGAGGTTAGACACACACACACACACACACACACACACACACACACACACACACACACACACACACACACACACACACACACACACACACACACACACACACACACACACACACAGTGACAGCCCAGATACACTGACTTTTTCCCTTTGTGTCCTACAGCTGATGAACTTTAAGCTCCGCTAAACTGGTACAACTGTTTTTTTTTTTGTGTGTGTGTGTTTTGTTGTGTGTTGTCATGGCACCCGTGCTGAAACACCTCCAGGTCGTGAGCTCCAGGGAAGCGCCAGCGTAACCCCCGACGATGACGTCTTCATCCACCTGGCGAAGACCTACTCTCTGAAACACACCAGCATGCACAAAGGCAACAGCTGCCCCGACTCCAAAGACTTCAGCTACGGTATCACCAACGGCTACAAGTGGTACCCCCTCAAAGGTAGAGACACAGTCCTCGCCTGCCTCACTCCTTCATTTATCACAACTGCATCTGTCCCCTTCAGACTTAGAGACATCGTATACAGTGAAGACAGACGGAGACATGCATCAGAGCTCATAGTGAACCTAATGACAAAAAACATACCACACAATTAGAACAACAAAACGATGTCTGTCTGTGTGACCATTGCTACTACAGAGTTGAAAAAAAAACATTTTACATAATTATTTTAACAGTAACATTTTAAAATGTAACAATGTTTTATTTTAATATTTATAATTGTATTTTAACAATAATTACATGTTGGTGAGCAATATTGTAAATCTTGGTGACCCTTGATACTGTGGGAAGTTCTAATCCCCTATGGAAGTTTGCACTCTCTCTCTCTCCCTCTCTCCCTCTCTCTCTCCCTCTCTCTCTCTCCCTCTCTCCTCTCTCCTCTCTCTCTCTCTCTCTCTCTCTCCCTCTCCTCCCTCTCCCTCTCTCTCTCTCCCTCTCTCTCTCTCTCTCCCTCTGTCCCTCTCTCTCTCTCCCTCTCTATCTCTCCCTCTCTCTCTCTCTCTCTCTCTCTCTCTCTCTCTCTCTCTCCCTCTCTCTCTCTCTCTCTCCCTCTCTCTCTCCCTCTCTCTCTCTCTCTCTTTCCCTCCCTCTCTCTCTCTGTGAGAGTGTGAGAAAGTGAGAGACACACACACTTTTTCACCCTTTTCCTCTCTGCCTGTCTCTCAGGGGGGATGCAGGACTATAATTACGTGTGGGGACAGTGTTTGGAGATCACGCTGGAACTGTCTTGCTGTAAGTTTCCTCCAGAGAGCGACCTTCAAGACCTGTGGGAGGCCAACAAGCCAGCACTACTGGCCTACATGCAGCAAGTTCATCTAGGTACACACACACACACACACACACACACACACACACACACACACACACACACACACACACACACACACAACAAGCCAGCACTACTGGCCTACATGCAGCAAGTTCATCTAGGTACACACACGCACACACACACACACACACACACACACACACACACACACACACACACACACACACACACACACACACCATGGATATATTGATATCTTTGTGCGGATCGGCACAAAGACAACAAGATATCTATGACCTGCGGCCATGTGATCGTGCTGGAGCCCAGTGGCGTGAACAAAGATCTGGTCTCGGTGGGTTGCACTGAAAGCTGACCGCCATCAGACCAGCACTGCTCTGAGCTCACCAGTAACACCACCTGTCTGCTTTCTCACAGTTCTGTACCAGGTAACCTTCTACCTGCAAACACTACCCCACCCTCGCCTCACCCATGTGTTCTGAGATCAGTGGTGTGAATCTGGGGTCTAGACCATACGAGTTATTTAAGTTGCTTTGAAGCCGCGGGCTGGAGTTGCCAAAACAACGCAGTGGCCAATCCAGGGTTATCTCAGAGTTTATAAACACCAAACAAGGTAAATACAGCGAGACTGGTAAAACAAGCTGCCTTGTCCTGGAAAGATGACACAGAAATAACAGAAACACAGAAATAACAGAGAGATGAAAGCTCTATTATACTTACCCTGTTCTAGTCAGGGTAATCCCCTTTCAAGATGGTTATCTGATAGAAGGTGGTTCGACCAATAGCAAGGGGTTATGAATATATGATTTAAAAAAGCATAAAAAAAAAACATTTGGCTCAAGTTAGCGGTTAGTTAAACTGACCTGTAAACCTTTTACAAATGTTTTTTTTATGTTATCCATTTCCAGATGCTGGAATTCCAGATTCCAGAGACATTGTTACATTTACAGTTACATTTTACTTTTATTCTTACTTGCTTGAACTTCTATTAGCAATATAAACCAGACTTATGAAAGTTGATATTCAAAAGGCTGTAATACCTCAGATTACCTCAGATTGGATTACAAACTCCTGCTGATTTTCATTTATACAGTGTGACTGTTTGGCTGCTTGGCACAAAATATACACATTTATTTTCTCCTAGTCTATATGATCATTTCAAACAGAGCAGTTATTGTGATATGAATCATCATTCTGAGGCCTGTTCACACTCTTCAACATTTTAGCCGTCAAGGCTCTGGGGAAATTTGAAGTGTTGAGCCGTAATCAGATTTCGTGTCGTAGCTTCTTGGTATGAGATCCCCACCAGATAGTAGAAGATGCTACGTGAATGCATGCTCACAGAAGAACAGTAAGATACAGGATGAGATATGGGCTCAGCTCGCTAGCTCATCTTTCCATGCTCCCCAATACAATATATAATACTTAATATAAAGTTAAGCACTGAGGCAGTATACACAGCCTGTAGTGTTAAGAGTGGGCCTCTCATCTCTGGCCTCGGCTTGTGATGTCTTAAGTTGCTCGGCCTGTGGAAGTTAGATGTCTCTTCCTGCGTCGTGGTGTAGGCTAGTTCCTCTGGACTATTGTGGCACTGACTGAGCTCCTGGACTGGATGCATTTCAGCGGGGCATAAATGACCGTGCCTGTTCAATAGCGACATGGGCCCAGGATGCAGTGTTTGATAAAAGATTATCTATTGTTACATATAATTTCATATCCTTCCTAGCATAATTTAATTAGTTTGGCAGTAATGAGAAATAGCTGTAATTTAATAATGAATGTGTTATTGGCATTCCCATATTTTCATTGAAAATCTTTTGATTTTTCACAGGGCTGAAAGGTCAAGTGCTGGACACAAATGGCGTCCCGGTGGAAAATGCATCCGTGGAGGTGCAGGGGAGAAGAAACCTTTGTCCATTTAGGACTAATCATAACGGGGAGTATTACCGACTGCTGCTGCCTGGGAAATACACCATCACGGTGAGACAGTGCCCTCTGGTGGTCACATTACACACAGTCGAGTCGATGGCAATCTGCACACCAGTGAATTTGGTGGTGATTAGCACGTTTGTGGTCCGTCTCTTCGCTTGCGCGATTCGTGCTGTTCTCGTGCTGTCCTCATGCTATTCTCGAGCTGTTCTCATGCTGTTCTCGAGCTGTTCTCATGCTGTTCTTGTGCTGTTCTCGTACTGTGCTCATGCTGTTCTCGTGCTGTTCTCGTACTGTTCTCGTGCTGTTCTCATGCTATTCTCGAGCTGTTCTCGTGCTGTTCTCGAGCTGTTCTCATGCTGTGCTCATGCTGTTCTCGAGCTGTTCTCATGCTGTTCTTGTGCTGTTCTCGTAC
The DNA here is from genome assembly GCF_052324685.1 of Brachyhypopomus gauderio. Classification (NCBI taxonomy): domain Eukaryota; kingdom Metazoa; phylum Chordata; class Actinopteri; order Gymnotiformes; family Hypopomidae; genus Brachyhypopomus; species Brachyhypopomus gauderio. The sequence goes on along the minus strand of NW_027506941.1, from coordinate 114,080 downwards.
TGTGCTCATGCTGTTCTCGTGCTGTTCTCGTACGGTGCTCATGCTGTTCTCGTGCTGTTCTCGTACTGTGCTCATGCTGTTCTCGTGCTGTTCTCGTGCTGTTCTCGAGCTGTTCTCGAGCTGTTCTTGTGCTGTTCTTGTGCTGTTCTCATGCTGTTCTCGTACTGTACTCATGCTGTTCTCATGCTGTTTTCTATCCCCCTGGTCCACAGGCTGTTTGCGTTACCAGTTGTGCATGAAACGTGCAGCTATTTCAGTTATCTTGGAGGTGCTAAATCCCATCTCGTATTTAATGTTCAAAGCCGCTGTGGTCATTAAGATCACCAGCGCTCAAGTGCACACTAACTGGTGCTTGAAACACTGGTCTGCCTGATTTATTGCGAAACACTTCTATGGGATTTGTTAAGAATGCACAGAGACTGCCAGCATCTGTTCATCCTGTCAGGCCTCCTCACATTGGCACAGGCAGATCCTGATGGCCAAGTCGTAGTCTCCCTTTTCCTGTCTCCGGAGCGATCTCCAATCCTCGCTGCTCCTCCCTTGCATGAGTCTGTGGAGGATTTTTGCGCCCCCCGCCCCCCGCCCCCCTTCCCCCTCAGTTCTCGAGGGCTTGAGCCAAGCACCGTGTAAAATGGGTCTGTTTCCCTCTCCTTCGCTACAGGAAATGGGGCTTATCGTGGAAAAACGGGCACTTTGGAGGCGAGTGGTTGAGCAGTTCACACCCCCTGGCAACAAGCCACCCACGCGGCCTATTAAAAAGGGGTCAGATGAGACAGATTGGATGATTTATGTGCTGTGTGAATTAGTCTGGCTGCGAGGAGTTAATAGAATCAGGAAATTGCATTATTGAGGAAAGAAAGATTGCTGTTGAATGGGAGCTCCGTCAAACAGCCACAGTCTGCAGTCTGTACTTACCTTTAAATGGCAGACTCCAGTGTCCTGGAGAGCCCCAACTATGAGACGTCAGCATCACGTTTGTTTATAAAGTAGCAGATCTCAGATGGTATTTGGTGCCGTGACCCGGGCGAGCGGCAGAGAAAAGAAATCGAGTGGAGTCGGAATGCTTGCAGCTACAATTGCGCTGCTTTGACAAACATTTTGGTTGATATTTGTGACTTTAATTATTTATACATGGAACATCTACCTATAAACAAATCAGCCATTTACGTTTACAATGTACTGTTGGAACACGACAGTAATATATAATAAATTATTTTGTGTAAAAATAACATGTCAGGAGAGCCTGCCATCTCACTGGGCTGTTCATCACAACACGTTTCTCTGTTCTTCACTACAATTTCCAATATCTCTACATCTCTAATTACAGTATACTGCAGGGAGGGAAGGAGAGATTTATAACAAGGGTATGAGATGGTAACGCTGAAGCTGACATGGTATCAGATCATAGTTAGTAGCTGTCTGACCTGCTCTGCACTGGGGTTATTGCCAAGATTATATATAATGTCGAGTATTTCTGTCAGCACTGTAAATAATGCATCAAATGTGAAGGTCACTGCAGGGTCATGCAGGATCATGAAGGTTCATGAAGGCTCGTGAATGTTCATGCAGGGTCGAATTTGGTTGCGGCTAATCCGAAACTGAACAGGGTCTAAATGAGCCGCGAGAGCATCAACACCGCAGTGCTGTGGACCATGATGAGGTTTAAGAGGAACGCTCCAGCATGTCGAAGTGAATAACATATACACGCGTCTTTCTGCAGGTGACGTGCCCAGGACACAAGACGCTCATCGAGACTGTTTCTGTCCCGTACGGCTTGGACGAGTTCAGCGCGAAGACGCACAACTTCCAGATTCAGAAGATTGTTAGCAGTACCGTCCCGGGGATGACGGCACCCACGTGCGTGACGCCGAGGCCCAGATCCAGCGAGAACCATAGCGCCGCCCTGCTGCCCAACACCATCACTGCACTCATTGCCCTCACAATTCATAGACTACTGGTCTCCTTAGACAGAAAGCTATTTTAATTTTCAAATGAATGAAAAATGCACACTTTGCTTACCTTGCACAATCACACAAACGTTTTTGTTTTGTTTTCGAGGACTCGGATGTGGTATATTTTGTCTGTTGGTTGATTGTCTGTTTTCTGCAGGATTCTCCAACCTAACAGCAGATTTTAAAAAGTGAGTTCAGAGTTTTGAAGTGCCACTGACAGAGAGATTGGTCTGACATGACACAAGCAAATCTGAGATTCAGGCAATGTTTGCAGACAGTGTCTCTTCTTGGAGGACGGTGCTATGGCACTCACTTTCTCCACTAATATAACTTTCATAAGTCATCAAACTGTATTAAAATTCTATATCAAAAACCCAGCATATGATGGAAAGCTAATAGGAGGGGCATATGCACGGAGGACCCAGAACTGACAGATGTTGATGTGTAATGACAGACTAACCATATGCACATAAATGAAAACCCGGGGTCATCGGCAGGCCCTCCTGTACCCTCATTCTGCGGAGAGTGAGGTTGTCTCAAGATTTGACAGTAGAGGAAAAACTTCCATCTGTTGCAGTGTTGATTCGTTTACATTTTTTTGTGGTTTTAGTCAGTTTAGAGAAGAGCAATTATATTAATGAGAGACTCAAAAGATGAATATAGAATATTGCAACTTGAAACACGCTGTTCTCCAGAGGTTTGAGTGTTTCAACTTCTTTTTTTGTCTTTTTCGTCACATAAAATGGGGTAAAGTGTCATATTTGTGTCATAGATTAAAGAAACCCGATTTAATTATTTAGAAGAGATAGATTATACGGGGCAAATGTGAAGCAAGACAGTGGCAGCTGTACTTTGTGTCCATGGCTGTTCTCAGATCAGGTTTTCACTCCAGCTCCATGAGAGCTCTAACACAAGCAGACTGTTGGGTGATCAGTGTCTTAAGAAGAGCTTCGCTACTCTACCTCATCCTCATCACCCTCGTGCTGACGCAGTCACTAGTATCGCCTTAAATAAATATTCACCGGGTAACTAACTTTTGTCCATTATTTGTTTATGAACAAACAAATATTGAGTTAACTGTGTCCAAACTTTACATTCACAATGCTGAAGAAAACCCAGTTCAGAAAGACTTCAGTGTAGCAGGGACTTCCTAATAAAGCTACTCAAATGTAAAAATGAACACAGCGCTCCAGGTTTTACCCCAGCGGCAGTCTGATCTTCTGTGGAAATAGTATCTCCCCCCTCTCATATCATTGTATTAAATATATACAATATATGTGGATGTATTATTTACATCCAAAATTGGAATGCATATGAGATTGAGGGACGATAAAAGAATGAAATGGATGAATGAAACTCCCAGCTCACAGGTTTCCAAGACAGGGCTGGAGGTAATGATTTCAATGCCTGTAGCCTTTGTTTGCGCATGAGATTAAATTAGCATATAGCACATTATTACATTAGCATATATTAAAGCACGTCTGAGGAAGCGGTTCCATAAAAAAGCTGTTTTCAGCCACTCTGCAGTTTCACAAGACCACTGTGGCACGATGGTCATTGTAAAATGGTAACGAGTCTTCAAAGTGATCATCACTCACGTTGCCACATCAGTGTTTAAAAGACTGACCTCCTCTAGAAAAACTCCAATTATGGACAATGTGAATCCCTCATGCCACACAAACCTGGCCAGCAGACACAATGTATTAACTGAAGTTTTACTTAGTTATGTTTTTATAATTTTTCCCAGAGGGCTTACGATAGAGGTTAATTGGGTGCAGAAGGTTTAAAATTTACATATATTCTATTTCTGGCCCATTGGCAAGGTAAAAATGCAATAAAATCTACTCTGGGTGTATTTAATCACATTTTAAATTATTTGGAAACTGCAATGTGGAAAAGTGATGTGGACTTTTTAAAGTAGAAGATTCAGTAAAAACTTACTAAGTAAAGTTGCAGTTATCAAAATGAGAGCATTTCAGACATGCAAGTAATTTGCTGTGGTAAAAGATGGAAGACGTTTTTATTTATCTTTGCTTAGACCTTTGCTAAGAATAGTTAATGAAGTAGTTAATGAGAACCTGTATCTCAGCTGATGGATCATGCATGAAGCAAAAGGCTGTGGGTTTGATTCCCATGGTACAACTGGAAAGAACCTTCTCTGAAGTAAAGTAGGAACAATAGCTGTCCATTTGTCAAAAAGCCCACAATGCAATTAATTTTCTCTCATAATAATGTTTATACCCAAATTATGATTTATTATAGTGAGCCACCTTCAAATTGCATATTCTTGTCTGAAGGAGAATCAATATTTTTTTGTGCAGAATCAAAAGGAATGTGGGCCAGCCTATTTGACCTATTTAGCATCTACGTGTACAGTGAGGTCTCTGCTTTCTGCACTCTTACAGAGAAAACGTCCAATTGATAAACACTCCAGGTTTCGACCTCAGAAAAGGATAGTACACCTGTAATTCCAATAAAACTCCACAAGGTGTCAGTAGTGCTGTTTCAGTTGTAGTCAGTTTTTCTGTTGGTCCTGGCCTCAGCTAATGCGCCGTTATTCTACACCACACCCATTTCATCATCTCTGCTAAAAGCTATGGCTTGTAAGTTAGAGGAGAGCTCTATATTTAGATGGTCGCCTTGTAAGCAGGTAAAAAAGAGCCTTTGAATCGAACAAGCTCCGCCCATTCCGCCCCATAACTGTTTGCAATTGGATGATCTGATAACTGATGTCTGATCTCGGATTTGCTGTAGGTTTTAGATTCAGGATGAATGAATGTGGAGACTTGGTGGTAGGGTAAGAGGAAAGAATGTGTGTGTGTGTGTGTGTGTGTGTGTGTGTGTGTGTGTGTGTGTGGGTGTGTGTGTGTGTTGTACTTTTTGATGGAGATAAAACGTTTTTCCAGCAATAAAAAACTGCTTTTTGGATAATTCAGCGTTTAGTTGCAGAGGATGAGGGTCTGTGTTGGTTTGGTACCATTTAGCTGTAGTCAGTGAGAGAGTCTATGAATGAATATAGAAAGCACAAGAAGTAAATAAATGGGTAAATAAATGGCCCATGGTTTGCTTGTGTTGGCATGTTCTTAGGTCACTTCACAGTCCTTTACACATAATCATGGGGAAGACGCTTGAAGAACACGCCACACTAACAGCGAATGTGGGAGTGGACCCAGCAGACATCCACTCACTTGCACAAGCTCTCGCCACTAATGGCAGGCCAAGGGCTTCAAAATAATCCAGCTGTCTCTTCTCACTCGCCCACCACAGTAATTAATGCCTCGACGACAGACCGCACCGCCCCAAAACACTGACAGAGTGGGTTTTAACAAACTTGAAGTGGATTCAAGCTTTTAGGACACACTGCTTGAGGCAAATCCACCTCATATGCTTCCAAGATACGGCCCATAAGTGAATTATTATTTCTCTGTCAGTACGGGTTTTTTATGAAAAAGGGGCTTCGGAATTGCTTTGCCAACACTTATTACACTGCACACAATATGAACCTTAGAATTCATCCGCTTCTCATCCGTACCCAAATAAAGGACTGTGGGTGTCTAAGATTCTGCGGTTTTGACTAATTCATCCCTAATGCTTTAAAACATATTAATTATTCACCGCTGATCTAAGCTCCCCTCCACTGCACTGGAAGCAGGAATTAATTCACTCTTGTCTGGAGTCCGCAAGAAGCACCAGTGGAAAACTGCCCTTTAACATCTTAAACTCCAGACTGCAAATGATTCAGTAACTCTGCACCTAATATGAAGGGAATGTAGCTACAAGAGTGAAACACAGGAGTCTGGATCTGCCCATAAGGCCTGGAGCACAAGGGGTTAATTAGCACAAGGACAGCTCAGTTCAAGAAAAAGAACCCTGAAGAAATCAAATCTCCACAGTCTCCTTTTCTGTCGTACTCGACAAAATCTATAAGAAAACTAGATTAAGAAGGGGGGCCCCAAACAGGCTGTTCTGGGGTCAGTAGATGGCTATCTGATCTCTATAAGCTAATGAACTTGCTAAGATGCTTGTGAAGGATACACTGACAGACAGTGAGACAGGTATGGCGAGGCTGTACCAAAACAAAACAGTTCTAATAAAGTAAAATAATTTATCGTTTTTGTCCAGGCCTAAATTTGCCTTACTGTCAAACACAATCATACATTTAGGATTTCTCATTAAGTGAAATCTTCAGCTCACAGTGCCTAAACACTGTGTGGGATACACAGTGTGTATCATCAACTAGCACCAGGCATCCCGTACACATTGGAGAAGAGTGATAAGCCAGGCTGCAAAACACAACACAATGTGAAAACAAACAGCTCCATGTGGTTCATGGTGGCTCATTAGAGTGGCCCCGCTTTAGACTTCCATGGTAAACACAGGCTGAGCTGAAGGACGCACACACACACACACACACACACACACACACACACACACACACACACACACACACACACACACACACACACACACACACACGTATATGAGAGAAGAGTTAGAGCTATAGTATTCAGAGCACTAAGGGCTGTATGACATTTCAGCAGATCCCAGGAACAACATCAGAGATCTTCATCCAGAAGAGTGCAGTCCTGGGAAAAGACATTGCACATTGGACCTGAGCTTGAAGGAAGAAGAGGAAACCGATCAGGGAATTTCAGAATATATATATATATATATATATATATATATATATAGTAACTGCAACCGCCGTGTACGTGTACTGTAATAGTGGTGAAATGTCATTATTTTCCAAGCAGGTATTGAGCATGACAGCAGTGTTGGGCACAGATGCTACTTCTCCCGGTGGTGTTATTACACGTGAAGGCGTTGCCGCTGGAGACACACAGACTGATGGCGGTGCTCCACCGAAGGTGACGGGTCAGCCGTCCGCCTCTAGTGCGGCTGCGTGCTTCATCACGGTGCAGCAGTCCAGAAAGGTGGAGCGGACAGGGAGCACATCCCACCCCAGCCAGACCCAACGCGGTCGACGGGCTTCGCCCCGGGCGGTGCCGTTAATCTGACTTCACTAATCACTGGGCAACACATCGATGACGAGATTGTGGCGACCAGTGGCCATAATGGGGTGTTAACGATGATTGAACAGGCCGAGCGGACAAAATGGGGTGGTCATTGATTAGGTCGGCTGAGATATAGGAGGTCACAGTTACATGGCAGAGACATTATTTGTCTCATTTGTGCTAAGACAGTACTGTGTTCATTCTTCCTTGGCTAACAGTTCCTGAAACGCACGTATGGTACAAAGCAGATATCTGTCTAATGAAACTAGGGATGGCAGTCAAGTCAGGTTAGTGGTGATAGGGTACTGCCATCGTTACAGTGAGGATACACTGGATAGCAAAATATACATTCGGACTTAGCTGCACAAGCGTGATAGTGCAAGTGAGATCAAGGTGTGCCTGTCTTGCTGTGAGGGCGTGATGACGGACGGCAGACACCAACTCCTGATCATAAATCACCCAAAGTAAAAGGCTTGCAGTAGACTGAAACAGTGTTCCATGCAGACACAACTGTATGTGCTTAACGCTGCAGCCAGAAGGATAGTATGTGTTTTCTTCTCAATACTGTTTCCCTGTCTTTCAAGGACTTTCGGTTCTTACTTCAGAACTCTGTGTGTGTACGTGAGAAAGAGAGATTCGCGTGTCTCAAGGAAACCTCAAGGAACATCAGCAACATCTCGTCTAAACGTGGTGGTTGACGTTCATTCCCTGCTCACTAATTGCTGAGGTGATGCTTTTCCGGTCCGTTTGAAACTATCCTGTTAAGGGGATGTTCATACACGGCCATATTCGCTCTGTTTTCTTTCACATCTCCCTCCAAACGTCAGCGAAGCTTCCTTGTTCTTCTTGGCAGAACATTCTCATTATTTTGTTCAACTGCACAACTCACATTTTTAATGTGTTCATTCCTGTTACGAACGTAATGGACGGACCCAGCCTCACGCGCCTCTGCGTGCATGGACACAAACGCATCATTTGCAACAGTCCTGATGGTCTGATACAGCTGATTGAACACAGATCTTTGTTTAAACCAGAATATATTATAGGAAGTGAAGCGACACCGTTGTAGTAATCACTCTTCTTCCTCATCTCTCACTCCCCTTTTTCATTTAAATTAAAGGGTACATTGCCAGTGTGGATCAATTCACCTGACGACTGGAAGGAGAATAATGATCTTGAATTAAAATGCTTAACACTTCAATATTGGTTTGAACTGCAAAACTTTTAAAGTGAGTTGCGATGGAATGATATAGTGGCCCAATAAGCGCTTATACCCCACAGGCTGAAACCACTGCTAAAGTTCTGTCATTGTTCCAAATGGCCATCTGGGACACCATCTGTGAAAGGCAAAATGTGCAATGAATTCAAGTTCAGGCACTGAAAGTTTTGTACCTAATGCAAGTTTACATTCATTTCACTAACTCAACATATACAAGATTATTGAAGGTCTTTGTGCATAAATTCAAACTTGCATTTTATGAAAAATTCATTAAATTCATATTTTAGTGTCAGCTAGAGGTGGAGACTCATTGTTTACTTTAATGCTATTTATTACAGGGGACATGTGCATAAACATATGCTCATACCAGCTTTGAGGACGACTACAGAAATAGAATAACCCTAAAAACTCAAGTGAGCTTCACAAGCTTCATATTAAGATTGTTGAAATGTCTCTGAAGCACTTGACAAAAAACTTCAAACTGGGCTCAGTATTAAAATATTGTTCATGTCACATTCAATTAAATAATGTGAACAATATCCCATAGTCAGGTAAAATAAAAATAATATGTATTTGTTAAAAATCTTATCTTGAAGGACTAAATGTGGAAGATATGGTAAAGATGCTTCATTAACTACTTTCCTAACGTTTAATGTCAGACATTTTGCTAGCAAAGTTGTTGAGACTTGTTTTTGTGATGAAGAATGTAAGAGCTGGATGGATGATTATGGATCACTAGCTAATGTATAAGAAGAAATACGTTTGTTATGATGTGTTTGGTGAGCAGATTGCAGGACCAGGCCCAGGCAAAGTCCTTTTCTTCTGATGCCTTGTTTTCTCCCTTAACCAAGTGCAAACATCCGTCTGTGGTGAATATCGGGCCATTAGGCTTGTAGTGTCTCTAACAACCTCACTAACTGTCCCTTGGGATCTATTAAGTTGACTGGCTAGGCGAGAAAAGTGTGAACCTGAGTATGCAGCCTCACACTGGTTATCTTCCTTAGTATAAGTGGGTATGGAAATGGCACAGACCTGCTAGCTTAAGCAGGAGCTCTCAGTAAGAAATGCAGCAGTAGGTGACACTCTTCGTCACTGCTGGGAGAGAATCGCTCTCATACCATTATCACTGGCATTATTGCCTATGATGAATGGTTCCGCTGGGACGGAAGACAGCCAGCACTGATCTGAAGGCTTTACAAGAATCTTTCATCATACTCCAGAAGCCCAGAACTCTCCAGGTTTTGGCGATCAGGTAATGAAGAGGGGTAGAGAAAGTCTTGTAGTTCTCCCACAGATTGCCAGCTGGGCCGGTCACACACTGTGCTGACCCTCTTCAGGTGTTCTGTAACTCCACTGCTGTGGACCGCATGCCCCAAGGACCTTACTCGCCACTGAAACAGGCTACACTCAGGTGGGTTTGGCTTTGACCGAACAACTGCTCTGCCAGGATTGTTGTGTTGTCGCCTGTTCACTGTGTCTGGAAAGGCCACCGGTCCCCCCGATGACCTTCTGTCCCTTCCCAGAGTGGGCTATCATCTGAAACCACCTTGCCGTCATGCTCCAGAGGACCTAACATCTTACCATCCTATCATGACCCTTTCCAGCAGAAGTCACTCTTGTCTTGATTGGCACAGTACCCATCAATGGTAACAAGTCTCTAGCCAAGTCATGGATATCAGTAACACTGAAACTCATACGTTCGAGGTTGTTGAGACGTCACCTCTGTTCTCATCTCTGACTGTTATTAACATATTCGGTACCTGTCAGGGCCAGGAATCAACACAAATCAGATGATGAACATGATGGACATGGTGCATGTGGTGTTTAGCATAAAAAACACAATCGACCTCTCTTCAATAAGGTAACAGAGGAGAAGGCGGCATGGCTGACCCAGTGGCCCATGGTGAAGGTTCTGGTTTCATGTCTCTTCCCCATCACCAGCCCCCTGCTGTACTTCCTCCCATGACTCAGCCGATGGCTTTTAGTAGCGGCTTTGTCGGGATCCTTTTATCCCTCCACATCAGCATGTCACGGCGGCGGTTTCCCGCCCCTTCTCTGGACTCGCCTCTCACCGTCTACCCCCGTTCCTCCTCACTCTCGGGCCTCCTGCGGCTCAGCATGGCTGCCCCTTCATCTTTGTGGTGCACAGAATGGCTTCTAATCACTCTGCCCCAGTTGCTGCCTGGCTAAATGTGGCAGGATGTGGCTGCAATATCGACGTCTTGGGGCCCGAGGACTTGCAGGAAGCGTAGTTGAACTACATAACTACGTCACCCCAAACGCTGTAGATCTTGACTGGATCGAAATTCAATACCATACATAAAGGAGGCCGGTAACCAACCTGAAAAAAAAAATAATACATGGATATGATGTTTTTACACTGTGCTTATGCTAAATACGACTAGTGTGTAATTTGTGAAAAAGATCTTATGTGGTAATGTAAACTCGGCTGTTGGGAACTACAGAAGGCTGTGGATTTAAGACGACAAAACTAGTAATTTTTAAAAAGCAAATGATTCCAAGAAATGTGCTTATTTTAAGCTGAATTAGAGGATCACCTCAGTATTCATGGCTAATTGCCAGCAGAGCTCTCGTCTCACTGGCAGCTAATACCTGAATGCCACAGCTGGTAGTGTATGTAGCTGAAGAACAACATTAGGTTTTCATTTCTAATAAATGTTCCTGGATCCCTTAAAAATATGTTTTTGCTTTGACATTATGAATATCTGTGTGCAGATCCATGAGTAAATTAACACATGCAAGGATAAATAAATAAACAGAATCCCTTTTAAGTTGAGCTTATTGCAAAAATGTGACTGTCCCTAAATACCTTCTAAAGTTTTATAAGAGAATTTAGTAATGATGTAATTATTCAGAAAGGGTTCTCATTATAAATAAACTTATAACTGTATGTGACATAGGTCAAGTACGAGATTCGAATACCACCTCTGCCTTGTGTCCTGTGCTACTGGAACAGCCTTCAGCACCTGAATTGGATTAAGCTGTTTAGAAGATGAATGAATGGATGAATGAATCAATGCATACATACATAAAAGTCAGTAAACACCGTTTTTTGAAACACCTGTGAAATATATAATGACCATGGAGCAGACTAAAGATTTTCAACTAAAGTTCTTAACATCCCACAGCACAGGAGTTCTTAAAAATGAGAACTTTCCAGCTTTTCTTTATGCATCTTCTTATGTATTCAGAAACAGGAAACCATCCTTTGTGATATGGAGCATAAGCCACTTAACAATAATCTCTCTTTTGATCTGTGCCATCAATACTTCAGAGTGATCTTGAATGAAATAACCTGCTTCTGCAAGAGGATTGTCCAATGTTTATTTTAAAATGCATGCTACTTTGATATTATATTTTGGAAGCACTATTATAAAAGAAGAATTTAATAAATACTGATGCTCATATGTACCTAATTAACAAACCCAAACTCGTTTAGAAAACATTGCTGTGTTCTGGCAGGATTTGATTGTAGTGTCTAATAATGATTGCATTACCTGTGGTTTGGCAACGTGCAAAAAAAGCTTTTGGCACTGTGCACTTAATTGAATCTTTGGTATTGGCACTGTGGGGTGGTGTGCCGGCTGATGAATGGGGCAATTCATAAAATGCCATGTGCTTTAAAGGGACTGTTATTTGAATTGCATCCAAGTATGTACATTTTCAATAAAACCCGGCCTCTTGGGACATTGGTGCCTCTTTGTTAAATGTATAAGATGCTTAAAAAAGTAGCAATATTTGAATATTTTTCATCTTCATTCTAAGTGTTTTTGTGGGTAATGTTTGGGTTTTGTTAGACTGTGGTGAGACAATGATAATATGTCATGCACGACTGGACCAGTCATCCAGCCATCTACACCCATGTATGTGTTTTCTTGGTAAGTTCAAGTCAAATACATCTATATTTCCTTCACTGGACAATGTTTTGCCATAATGCCAGTTGTTTTCATAAAATTTAAATCCTCTTAACACATCTCAAATTCCTCAGCTTGCCATTTATAATTATTTATATGAGGCATATTTTTTCCTGTGAGGTTCAAGCTGGCTAACAGAACATCTGGTGAATTGCTAAGCCCATATTTCACTGGTATCACAACCTGTGAACAGTGTTCAAGCCCTCACGAGTTTGTTTGGTTGGGATAATCTGACTAGCAAAACCTCGATGCGCTCTGTATTTCAGGGTCTGGTAAAACCAGTTGTGGCTTTCACACGAGATGGCTTGTGTAGAGGTGGTTGGGTCCAGAAGCCCAGTAGCATTGTGAGGGGAGTGTTCACCAGTACTGCTTCATCAGATCGAATAGCCTGCAGCTTGAGTGTCCAGGCAAACATCACTCTTTTCCCCACGTACAACTCTCATCAAGGTGCCCTTTTCTACTCTGTACAAGGTCTAGGTGAAATGTCTGCATGCTTGTGAATTTTGTGTTTGTGCGTTTGTGTTTGCGTTCAGCCATTAGGATTGATCTTAACCAGCTAGTGATGCAACAAATTTAAACCATTCATTTCAGCTTCTGTTGTTGTGGTGTTGGGGTGGGGTGTGGGTCCCAACCAACATGTGAGGACTGATGACTCCCTGTGCACATGAAGACAGGAAATTATATCAAGAGAACCAATTGTCTGAGGGGATGAATAGAAATGAACAGCTAAAGCTTGTGACTGATGACCCGTCCACGAACGCTCTCACCCTCTTATTGGTGCGCAAAGCATATATTCATTACAGTGCATTTGATGCCTGTGCAAATTCACTGCGTGTGTACTAATTTCATATGCGACATCTTCGGGAAAGGAGTGGGGCGCCCTGATGTTTTATGCATGCCGTAAACGGAGGATTGGAAGTGGAAAATTGAAAACGTATCAAAGCTGAACATTCGTTGCTTGACTTGGCAATGGGAAGAAGAGCCCGGTCGCTCTACTGAGCGCTCTGTGATCGACTAAAAGGCCTTTGGAAGCATCTCTGTCCACCAGAGGCTGCTGTGATTCCATACAGTATCTCCCACAATCACAGGAGGCCTTGCCTTACAACCCAAGCAGATTTATGATAATAGATATCATATATTAATACCTTCTGACTCTCTACCTCTACATGTGCGTTCCGAGAGCAAGGGCAGAGTTAGCGAATGCTAATGTTGTTGATGCTATCAAAGCCGATGTGGTTCATGCTATCAAACAGGGCTCCCCTGTTTGGCCTTTCAGAAACATGATAAAGAAAAAAAAGACATGAATGTGTAGAATGTGTGTGGAGCACATCTTCATTCAATTAATGATCCAATAGTTGATCACCACTAAATAAATTGCAGGTAGAGCAAAGTGCTAATAACGCCAAGGTCAAGGGTTCAGTTCCCAAGAAAGGACGCATTTTGTCATTCTAATAAATGTGTAAGTCCCTCTGCATGAGAGAGGCTGACAAATGCCGTAAATGTAAATGATTAGTGAGTTATGTCGCAAAGTATGCTGATGATAAATGTATACCTGTCTAGCTCATGAGGCATATCTTGGTAATTACCACAAAATTCCTAAAAGCAACTGTTGCCATGTTACACAAGCGCTAAAGAGCTTGCTATCCATCCACCCTTGATATCTGTTGCTTGGTTTAAGCCTCCGGTGTTATGTAGTTCAGTGGGACTTGGCCATAAAGCTTTAACAGTGAGCCTATAGCGCTCAGGTGACCTAGTTACTTTTAATAATGTAGCACCGCATGTGTTGCAGAAGTTGATATTTTCCTGACTTTGCTCCCTTTCATTCTTCCTCCACAGTGTCTCCGGGAAACCCATCTTACTTAATTCATCCGCATTTCTCAACTCCTTCTGTAAAATGGGCAGATATCAAAACCACACATACATCCAATGACCCAGAGAAATACCTATTTTATCAGACGACTAATTTTGCTAGTTAAATAGTCTTCAGCAAGCCCTCTCCTATGTAGGTCAGTGCATTGTGGTAATTGGTATTTCGAGTACCCTAGAGCAGCTTTTAAATCCCATGTACTGCACATCTGGCGTGTGTGTATGTGTGTGTCCTTTCCCAACACATCTAATTTCACTCAGATAATTATCAAGCCTTTTATGATTCACCATGGGACGCCATGACTAGAGCTGAGAATTACTGCTCATCATTGCTCTGCCAAAATCTTAACATGGCTACCATAAATGTATGCTAGTACGCCACCAATCAGCATGATGTAATTTGCATAATGAGATTCATTGACTATTGATGGCTGGCAGCATTAGCATTCTTTGACCTTCTTCTGTATGCCAGGTCATGTATTGGTGAAGGGTTCAGTGGACAACCAAGACTAACCAGAACTAAATGCTGGGTACTATCCCTTGGCTTGGTTATGTAAGAAGATTTGAATGTTTTTCTCTTTATTGTCTGTCTTTTCAGGACCCAAAGGAAGGCACCGGATCTGTTTGTAGAGATGAAAGAAACCTTTTAGGCCATTTTGGGGATATTTGCACTTCATATCAAAAATACAAATTCATATGCAAATTCAAAAGTTGCGCAGAATACATTAAAAAGCCAAACAAGGCACCAACCTTGCAAAGAGGTTACAAAGGCAGTTAAATATTTGGGACACATTGCAGATAAACTGGCGATATCATTCATTCTGAGTGTATGAAGCAACTGCTTTATGTGACATTTTTAACATGTCTGGATTTGCCAGGAAGGGTATAAATTTTGCAGTTTTGCGAGCTGGGAGGATGATTGTGGGATGAACGTGGGATGCCATGCTAATGAGGTCACTTGAACATAATTATTAAGCTGGAAAGTCTGCCGTAGCGCTGTAAAATCTGCAGAAGAGGTAATGAAGATATAACGAGACAAGCCCTCATAGGGCACGACCAGCTAATCATGCATATGTATACCGCTGCACACATAGAAATGAATTTGCAATTGTTAAGCCCTCCTTCAACTCCTCGTTGTCCAGAAGTCCCTTGTTAGACCCTGACCAATGATGGAAATGAGAATTGCCTCCTTAACTCTTTTTTTCTATTGAAATTAAAGGATTCCAGGAAATAAAAGCGCATAACTGATTCATAGAGATGCTTATTCGGTTTCATATATTCCTGAAGTTCCTTCTTTAGGAGACTTGTTACCTAACATGCCATCATAAACAGTGCTGTGTCCAGGAGCCAGTATTGTACCTGTTATACGACCCCTGGACTATGAAGTAACACATACACTTTTATTATAGCTGGACTGTAGCAATCACAGCTTCTGATTGCTTGCAGCAGAAAGAGATCAAGTCCCTGTTTAAATTTTATTCCCACTGTGCTGTAAAATCTGTTGCATTACTGCAGTCAGGATGCATGAATTCTACACATCTATTAATATTTGCTTTAATATAATTTACTGCATGTCACATTTTTATTACTAGTCATTTGCATTATGACTAATAACTATGACTATGATTTACCAGTGTAAATCACCTAAGCTTCATTCACATCCCTTCAAGCCTCTCCACTCATAATAAATATATTTAAGGAAAAGCCTGTGTGGGTTAGGCTAGGTTGTGTGCGCTAGCAGAGCTCAGGAATGAGTATGTGACAATTGCAGCAACACAATACAGTCCATTTGTAAAGTCAGCATGTAAGCATTCTGGGATATGGCCCAGAATGGCCTGTACGCAGACCTCAAAAAGAGAGGGGAAAGGAAGCTTTCTGGATGTAAACGCTTAAACACTTTGAGCCTGAACAGCATAAGGACGAACTTTGATTTTGATATTTTTATCATTTATCGATTGTATTATGTAGCATGTGTAAACAAACCTTCATTTGCATAAAGTTTGCATATTTGTGGTATATTTAAATGACATGGTAAAATAGGTGCAAGCCAACCAATTGTAACGATGTTTTAAACCTCTCTTGGGAACGTTACATGTGTGTTCGGTTGTCTTGTTTTTCTTTACAAGTGTCATTTTTTCAGATAAAGAAGGTATTACCTGCCTACTGAAGCGAGACCCCCGGGCTCCTGCCCCTTGCGAGGGGGGGGGGGGGGGGGGGATGCTGAAAGGAAAACAACAAAAGCAGAGCACATTTAATTGAGTCTTGTACTCCGGGGACGTTTAGATAACGTGGCCCATTAGAGAGAGCTTGACTGTAGCCTTATTGACTACATCCTGGGTCCTTTATCAAGGATTCTGCAGCTATGAATTGATATTACATTATTTGAATGACGATTTGGGAGTTATTCTTTTATTTTGTACTGATAGTAAGGATTTTACCCAGGGTCCAAAGACTCATGACCTTTCACCTGGAAGAGTAGTATGCTGTCGCTGCAATGCATTCTGGGTTCACCTGCAGGTATACTTGAGCCACTGCTTACCTACATGACAGCCATAATTATTTAGTGCTAACAGACTATTTTATATTGTTAAAATAAAAAATTGTTAGAACATCAATTTTGCTCAGTTTCAAGAGTTCTAATAAGAAAGTTGTTAGTGTTTTGGGCAGGCAACGTAGCCAAATTAATCAGCAATATTTCAATAACACCTTTCTTGGTTGCTGCATCGTCAATATTATGAAGTCCTTTAACTAGGATAGCCAGAGCGCAGCAGCATTCTTGAAAAATACGTGAAAATACATTACAAACATGGTGGTTTGCTTAGTAAATGCTGTTTGAAAATAATTAAAATAATCTGACTCTCTAGGCCACCATATCTATCCAGGCAGCAACCACTTGCACAAATACAGAAGGTTTGTCTAAGAACATTAAAGGCCACAGTTGTCATCCATCCATCCATTATCTGAACCGCTTAATCCCGCTAGTCAGGGTCACGGGGGGCTGGAGCCAATCCCAGCATCTCCGGGCAAAGGCAGGGTACACCATGGGCAGGTCGCCAGTCCACCGCATGGCCAACACACACGCACGCACTCACACCTACGGGCAATTTAGCATGATCAATCAACCTAACACGCATGGCTGTGGACTGTGGAAGGAAACCGGAGTACCCGGAGAAAACCCACACAGGCAGAGGGAGAACATGCAAACTCCACACAGAGCAGCCCAGACCGAGAATCGAACCCAGACCGCCTTGCTGTGAGGCGACAGTGCTAACCACCACACCACCGTGCCGCCCCCACAGTTGTCATGATGCAGGAAAACTAGTTCACACATTCATTATCTCAGTCTGGGACTACTGTAATAATCTGGGTGTTCCAGTAACAGACTAAGCAAGCTTCAGTTATTCAGAAAGTACCTGCTTGAGATCTGTGCACAAAGTTCGACCATATTAGTCATATTGTCAACACAGCTCATTCTGCATTGATTGCAAAACTTTGTTTGAGGCATATTAAGCCCTCCATGGTCTACATGGCCTCATTAGCTGAACTTATTTTTTTATTCATGAACAACTGTATCTGCTCAAATCACAAGGTGCTGGTTATCAATTAGTAGCTGAAATTATGAAAGTTTGCAACAGAGGGGAAGTGTGTTGGACAAACCTTCCAGGTTGTGTTTGAGACTTAGACACATTTCAGTTTTTTTTTTCTCATTGCAAAAAAATGGTGCAGACCTTGGTGTTCATGGCCACAGAGAGTGATGGTAACCACCCCAACCAACATGTGATAGCAGCTTATTTGGAGAATGAGAGGAGAACACGTCCGTGGGTGGTCAACTGTCAAAGGTTTGAAGGTGGACTTGAATCGACGTGCTTGCTTGGAGCACTGATGTTGGCCTTGCAGTTGGTGCTTACACGACGGGTTCCTTCCTCAGCTGTAAGACGTTCACCCAGCCGTCTCTTTCAGGCTGCACCCAACCTCCTTGGGTAGTGAAGTCACAGGACGTCACCCCCGTGGCTCGAAGGTGCTCAGTCAGAGTTTTGTTTGTGTTGGTTATCTTGCCAAGGACTTTCTTAAAGCCAAACAAAAATGACTGTCGGCCAAACAGGATTAACTTTAATTTAACTGAGTGAAAATAAAATAAAAATGGACTTAACAGGCGAATGAGAGATGAATGAGAGCAATTTTTGACTAAGACGACAAACTAGTTTAAGTACATAAGTACCAGGATATGTTAGTGTTTCTTCACCTGGGTGTTCACCTGGATTTGACATCGCAAACAAGCAATGGTTCTCCTGCATGCCTTAAAGACAATGTCCCAGCCATCTTAGCGTTTCCAGACCCCCATGCTAATCGCATGTGTAAGACTTCCTGCTGACACTTCATGTGCACACTGGTATCTGTCCCCCTAGCTACCCAATCAACTGAATGAATATGATATTCACAAAATTTCCCTTCTCCTTAAATTATCCACATGCTCCTCTTCAACTGGTCGCTTCACAGGTTGGCAAACCAAGTACAAACTATACTAGTGGGGCCTCATCACATTATTTAATTACAGTGATACTGCAAGTATTTTTCTCAGGTTGAGATTATCAAAGAATATATATATATATATATATATATATATATATATATATATATATATATATATATATATATATATATTCAAATTATTGGTTGTTTAAATAAAGAGTTGAGAAATATAGAATTAAGAAATGTAGAGTTGACAAAACTAACACTGAACAGGTGTTGAATGATCAGTTTGCCCTTTCTCTATTGCTCAAATGACTAATTAATCCAAACGCACTCCTGAAACAAACATCCCGTTAATGCTCCGGATTAACGCACTGGATTAACTGGATAAACTATTTAACAGGAGTTCTAAATCTGAATAATTTCTGCTGGGGGGACGCTGGTCTATGTTTACAACAGAGATTAGCTATCTTCACACCTGCTTAAACATGCCATATGCACACAGAGCTGTGTGCAGAGACAAAAGCCCATTTGTTTGTAAGGATAAAAAGTTAGATGCTGTACATCTAAGAGGTCAGACAGCAAGGACAGAAAAGACCTCTATGGTGAGATTACAGGGAAAAATGCCACTTTCTGATACATGATATACTGTACCCAGATCAATAGTTCAGTGTATTATCATGTGACTTAGCCAAAGTCAAGCTGTGATGCATTGAAAAGTCCATATTTTCTGTTTCTGAATCACATTTGTAATATCCTCTCTGACGAAGGGGGCATGTGCTTAACATGTTTTTTCTATGTTGGTCAGATGAGCAACATTTTTAAAAGAGATACCATCAAAACCATCATCATTCATAGAAGGAAACTAGTTGTGATTAGGTCTATGTGATAGAGATTAACTCAGAGATTGAGATAATTAGTTCATGGTTAAGCCAGAAAACAAGAAAACAAGAACTCTGTAGCCAGAGCGTACAATGACTCTCATTTAACGGATCTTCACAACATGGCACTCAATACGTCAGCAGGACGCTGAAGAAGTCATTGGGTGCTTGTTTGGTATTCAGTGAGAACAGCTCGCTGCGTTGTAATTTGTTGGTAGTGGCTCTGGTGTACGCAGGTGTGTCTGAGCTGCATCAGCACCTACAGTGTGAGGAAGTCACATGATGATAATCCACAGGATTTATTGCTACATTTGCACTGCGTTTGGTCCACGAAACTAAAAACCTCATAAAGGAGCATCATATCTCAAGAACACAATTCAGTTTAGAAAAGTGAGAGACATAGCAGCTAGCACCCGCTGGAGGGGGGAGGGGCAGACAGGGCACCCGCTGGAGGGGGGAGGGGCATACAGCGCACCCGCTGGAGGGGGGAGGGGCAGACAGGGCACCCGCTGGTGGGGGGAGGGGCATACAGCGCACCTGCTGGTGGGGGGAGGGGCACACAGCGCACCTGCTGGTGGGGGGAGGGGCACACAGGGCACCCGCTGGAGGGGGGAGGGGCAGACAGGGCACCTGCTGGAGGGGGGAGGGGCACACAGGGCACCCGCTGGAGGGGGGAGGGGCAGACAGGGCACCCGCTGGAGGGGGGAGGGGCATACAGCGCACCCGCTGGTGGGGGGAGGGGCACACAGCGCACCTGCTGGTGGGGGGAGGGGCACACGGGGCACCTGCTGGTGGGGGGAGGGGCACACAGGGCACCCGCTGGAGGGGGGAGGGGCATACAGCGCACCTGCTGGTGGGGGGAGGGGCATACAGGACATCTGCTGCGGAGGGGGTGGGGCACGAAAGGCGCCCATTGTTGAGGGGGAGGGGCACACAGAGGTGGGTGGGGTGAGGCGTACAGAGATCGATAATCTAAAAAATATTAAACACTTTAAAGAAGGGCATCAACCTTTGTGGTGGGTCCCCAGAATGCTGTGCTATACCACATAATGGCATCCTATGTTATGTATACACACAGACACACACCGATCCACACACACACGTACACACACACACCAACCACTTTAATTTAAAATTTAAACTGTTCATTTATAGTATGGCATTCCATGTTTTTCATATATTCATTTAAATTTCTGTGTTTCACATACACACCTAAATTGTCTTTGAAAGGAAGAAGAGGGAACACGTGACAAAATCTTTTTGGACGAGCAGTCAAGCTGTTGTGCAGACGGAGCGAACACAAAACATGTCCAGACACTTCGATGTGGCTAGCAGAGGAAAGACCGCTGGACTATCATGTCCGCTTCTGCGAGGATTAGAAACGTATCAGCAAAAGCTCATCAAAAGGTGAGGAGGTATCGATATACGCAGCCGGGCTGAGAAAGGCCAGGATCATGTTCGACGAGAAAAGCTAGTGACATTTAATCAATGCTCTGGTTGAGAGCGGGGTGGGGTTGAGTGTGGTTCATCAGACTGTGTCAACACACTTTCAAGAGCGAGACAGAGGGTGAGAACAAGAGAATAGCAGGATGTGCAAAGCAAAATGCAATATTCACAAAGCAGTTTAAATAACAGATGTTTGGTTAACTTCTGACAGGTGATTACGACCACAGTCACATAACTGATCGGGCACAGCTGTGCTTAACTGCGTGTTATCAAGCATCGAGCTGATTTGCACACTGTAAACAAATCTCTCTCCTCAGTGTGTGTCAAGGGTGCAAACACAGCCTTGTTCAAACGTTTTGTTCAGTCCATACAAATTATTTCCGGAAAGTGTTGAAGTTCAGACCAACAGCAGGTAAATTATGCTGAACCAGGTATGTCTGCAGTTGCTTACACACTGATCACACACTGATGACCAGTGATGGCTTAGTTACATTGAAAAAGTAATCCGATTACAGATTACTGATTACTCCTTTTAAAAGTAACTTAGTTTTGTTACATATTACTTGATTTTAAAAGTAACTACGTTAGATTATGTAACGTTCTGCTTGACGCAGAGCATGGAAGCAGACACAAACGCTGAAGAGAGGGAGATTTATTAAATGGAATTCCAAAGACGTGGTCATTATAACAGGCATGGGTCGAATCAGGTAGGCAATCAGAACAAGATATATAAACGGGCATATCCGGACAGGGAACTAAACACGACGGGGAAACAGGGAACAGGCAGATATACACTACCGTTCAAAAGTTTGGGGTCACCTAGACAATTTTGTGTTTTCCCTGAAATCTCATACTTTTATTTATCAAATGAGTTGCAAAATGAATAGAAATATAGTCCAGACATTGACAAGGTAGAAATAATGTTTTTTTTTATTTGAAATAATTTTCAACTTTGCTTTCGTCAAAGAATGCTCCCTTAGCAGCAATTACAGCATTGTAGACCTTTGGCATTCTAGCTGTTTGTAACGTGGCTTGCGCCACGGAGCGAGGAGACGGACACAATCGCTGAGAGGAGCGAGATTTATTAAAGGGAATACCATACTCGTCGTCAGAAAGCCAGGCAGGGTCGATCACAGGAGGGCAGTCCGAATAACAGAGGTACACAGGCATAATGGGACAGGGAACTAAACACGACGGGGAGACACGGAGCAGGCAAAACAACACGGAAAACAGAAACACAGCGTAAACTCACGAATGCACGTACTGACGGGATGAACAAACCAACTGATAGACAAAATCACGGATGACACGACTGGGGAATGACGGGACTTATATACATAGAAACAAACTAGGGACAGGTGATGACAATGACACAGGGGCGTGGTAACAAACGAGGAATCATCAAAATAAACGAGCAGGGCGGGACAAACAGGCAGGGAACACGGACATGAGGGAACCCAGAGTGACAGCTACGAGAGGGGGCGTTGCCCTACGTGACATAACCCCCCCTCAAAGCATGCCACTCCGGGGCACGCAAGGGCAGACAGGACCGGGACAGCGGACACAGGACAGACCGGAGGGACAGGACCAGACAAAATAGGACGAGGGACCTGGGACACGGCATGACACGGGACACAGGGAGACCGGATATGGCCAGGGCGAGGCACAGGAGCAGGGCTGGACAGGACAGGACCGGGGACAGACACTGGAGCGGGGCCAGGGGACAGGGCAGAGGTAAACACTGAGGTGAAGACAGCATGGACCACAGAGACAGGCACGGGCACAAAGCGGGTCGTGACTTGGGGAACAGACACGGGGACAGGGACCTGGAGGAACTGACCAGACGCAAACACAGGGATGGGTACAAGGACACGAACAGGCACACACACAGGAACTGGGACCAACACAAATCCAGGGACAGAACACGGGAGCAAGGGGAACACGGGTACAGAGGCAGGTGTACAGGGCAGAGCAGAGGGCACATAATGTCCGGGCCCAATAGAGGGCAGCACAGTCTCTGGGGACACAGGCGCGGCCGGGCGGCGGGCAGCGGGCACAGGCGCGGCCGGGCGGCGGGCAGCGGGCACAGGCGGCGTCCGCTGGCGGGCAGCGGGAACAGGCAGGGTCCGCTGGCGGGCAGCGGGAACAGGCAGGGTCCGCTGGCGGGCAGCGGGAACAGGCAGGGTCCGCTGGCGGGCAGCGGGAACAGGAGCCGGCGTGGACGACCTCTCCAGGGTCGCGGGGACAGGAACCGGCGTGGACGACCTCTCCAGGGTCGCGGGGACAGGAACCGGCGTGGACTGCCGACGGGCAGCGGGGACAGGAACCTGGGGTGAGGAGATGCGCTCGGGGGGCGTGTACGCCAAGCCGACGTCCTCGGGGGGCGTGTACGCCAAGCCGACGTCCTCGGGGGGCGTGTACACCAAGCCGACGTCCTCGGGGGGCGGAGCCACCAAGCCAACGTCCTCGGGGGGCGGAGCCACCAAGCCGACGTCCTCGGGGGGCGGAGCCGCCATACTGACGTCCTCGGGGGGCGGAGCCACCAAGCCGACGTCCTCGGGGGGCGGAGCCACCAAGCCGACGTCCTCGGGGGGCGGAGCCGCCATACTGACGTCCTCGGGGGGCGGAGCCACCAAGCCGACGTCCTCGGGGGGCGGAGCCGCCATACTGACGTCATCGGGGGGCGGGACCGCCATACTGACGTCATCGGGGGGCGGGACCGCCATACTGACATCATCGGGGGGCGGGACCGCCAAGCCGACGTGGCTTGTACTCCCCCCCAAAAAATACTTGGGGGTGTCGCGATGTGTAGCCGGCGGGATCAGCGGCGGTAGGTCCTCCTCCTCAGGGTCCTGGGTGAGCATGGAAGAACACACAGACACACACGCCCCTCGGTGGCTCTCTCTGCGATGGCTCCGCCTCCTCTGAGGCGTCGGGAGCTCGCAGCAGCCATTGAGAGCCGACCGAGGGTTAAGCCAAAGCTCGTCTGTGCATTCCCTCCGTCTGCCCGCTGCTTGTACCACAGGTTGCTCACCCCTGTGGCGTTCGTCAAGCAGGGCAGACTCACAGCGCTCAGAAGGAGTCTCGCCGCGAAAGCCAGTAGTGAGAGACTGCGCTTTCTTCGGTCTGCGACGAGACTTCCTTGTTCCCACAGCGCCAGGGGTATTCCTGTCTCCGGCTCGTTCGCGCTGTAACACATGAGAGTTAAACTGCACGGAAGCAGCCAACAACTCGCTACAGCGACTAAACTCACCGGAGTCTCGCTCTCTCGCTGTGTCCTCGTTAGATCCGTGATTATGTAACGTGGCTTGCGCCACGGAGCGAGGAGACGGACACAATCGCTGAGAGGAGCGAGATTTATTAAAGGGAATACCATACTCGTCGTCAGAAAGCCAGGCAGGGTCGATCACAGGAGGGCAGTCCGAATAACAGAGGTACACAGGCATAATGGGACAGGGAACTAAACACGACGGGGAGACACGGAGCAGGCAAAACAACACGGAAAACAGAAACACAGCGTAAACTCACGAATGCACGTACTGACGGGATGAACAAACCAACTGATAGACAAAATCACGGATGACACGACTGGGGAATGACGGGACTTATATACATAGAAACAAACTAGGGACAGGTGATGACAATGACACAGGGGCGTGGTAACAAACGAGGAATCATCAAAATAAACGAGCAGGGCGGGACAAACAGGCAGGGAACACGGACATGAGGGAACCCAGAGTGACAGCTACGAGAGGGGGCGTTGCCCTACGTGACACTGTTAATTTGCTGAGGTAATCTGGAGAAATTTCACCCCATGCTTCCAGAAGCCGCTCCCACAAGTTTGATTGGGTTAATGGGCACTTTTTTCGTACCATACGGTCAAGCTGCTCCCACAACAGCTCAATGGGGTTGAGATCTGGTGACTGCGCTGGCCACTCCATTACCGATAAAACACCAGCTGCCTGCTTCTTCTCTAAATAGTTTGTGCATAATTTGGAAGTGTGCTTTGGGTCATTGTCCTGTTGCAGGATGAAATTGGCTCCAATCAAGCGCTGTCCACAGGGTATGGCGTGGTGTTGCAAAATGGAGTGATAGCCTTCCTTATTCAAAATCCCTTTTACCTTGTTCAAATCTCCCACTTTACCAGCACCAAAGCAACCCCAGACCATCACATTACCTCCACCATGTTTGACAGATGGTGTCAGGCACATTCCAGCATCTTTTCAGTTGTTCTGCGTCTCACAAATGTTCGTCTGTGTGATCCAAACACCTCAAACTTTGATTCATCTGCGGGTACTATTTAATGAAGCTGCCAGTTGAGGACCTGTGAGGCGTCGATTTCTCAAACTGGAGACTCTAATGTACTTGTCTTCTTGCTCAGTTGTGCAGCGGGGCCTTCCACTTCTCCTTCTACTCTGGTTAGAGCCTGTCTGTGCTCTCCTCTGAAGGGAGTAGTACACACCATTGTAGGAAATCTTCAGTTTCTTGGCAATGTCTCGCATGGAATAGACTTCATTTCTCAGAACAAGAATAGACTGTCGAGTTTCAATTGAAAGTTTTTTTCTGGCCATTTTGTGAGTTTAATCGAACCAACAATTGTAATGCTCCAGATTCTCAACTAGCTCAAAGGAAGGTCAGTTTTTTAGCTTCTCTAATAAGCAAAACTGTTTTCAGCTGTGCTAACCTACTTGCACAAGGGTTTTCAAGGGTTTTCTAAATATCCAATAACCTCCTTACACAGTTAGCAAACACAATGTACCATTAGAACACTGGAGGGATGGTTGTTGGAAATGGGTCTCCATACATCTATGTCGAGATGTTTACAGCTAGAATAGTCATTTACCACATTAATAATGTATAGAGTGTATTTTTGATGCATTTAATGTTAGCTAAATTGAAAAAAAAAACAGCTTTTCTTTAAAAAATAAGAACATTTCTAAGTGACCCCAAACTTTTGAACGGTAGTGTACACGCAAATGGAAACAATATTCACAACTAGAACAACGGGAATATCAAAAGGTACAAGGAGCAAAACGAGGCATTGAAACAAAACAACCGATCCTGACAGGAGACACTGGGACTATAAATGCATTGAACTAGACTAGGACCAGGTGATAACACTGATGACAAGGGCGTGGCAGACGAGGGGAAACCATGGTGACAGACAAGCTGGGCGGGATCAAGGAGCAGGGAACAACACAGACATGAGGAACAGGGAAACCGGAGTGACAGCTAGGAGAGGGGGCGTAGCCCTACGTGACAGAT
Organism: Brachyhypopomus gauderio; assembly: GCF_052324685.1. NCBI lineage: Eukaryota > Metazoa > Chordata > Actinopteri > Gymnotiformes > Hypopomidae > Brachyhypopomus > Brachyhypopomus gauderio. The sequence goes on along the minus strand of NW_027506941.1, from coordinate 88,031 downwards.
TGCAAGTTACTTTACATTCAGCAACAAAAAGAGTTTTTCCAATACTGACTTTATTGGAAGTGCATTTTTAACAGTAACAATATATCTCCTGACATTTAAATAATGTATCTCCTGACATTACGTTTGTGTTGCTGCTCAGTATTATTATTTGTAAATATTTGTAAATGTAATACAAGCGAACTAGTCAGTCAGACAGCTATTTGTTGTAAAACGGAATACCATTACAATTTCAAGCATTTTATGTAGGCTACGTTAGCCAAAATTTCAGCACTTTTCAAACTTAGAACACAAAGCAACATTAAAACTCTTCAGGTAAATGGTAAATGTTCCTTCCCCTGTTTTTGAGGGGTGTTTCTTTACACTACCACATATCGTTACGGGAGGACACTGCACAGAATGACGTGTAAAACGTGTTTGCGCTCTCGCAGGTTCGCACGCAGCGTGCAGAGTCGAGCGCTACGGTCAGACACAAAAGTAGAACTGAGCCAAGAAGAAAGCAAAAATCTATATTTTTAATACAGAAAATAAAAATTGTAACGTGCAGTTACTTGGATAAGTAACTTTAATCTGATTACTGGACTGGAAATAGTAATGCGTTATATTACTCGTTACTGAAAAAAGTGGTAAGATCACTGCTGATGACGCACTGATGACACTGATCATACACTGATCACCAGTGTTGCGAATAACGCCGTTATTAACGGCATGATTTTGTCAGTAACGAGATAATATAATTAATTACTTTTCCTGTCGTTACAACGCCGTTGATGTTACTGGTCATTAAAAGCGGTGCGTTACTATATATTGATATACTAACAGTAAACCGAGCGGACCGCTGCCCAGGCTAGTGAGGAGTAACAGATCTCGATAGGTCACAGTTCTCGGTGTAACACCTGTTTAACTTAACAAGTCAGTAAGTGATTGGCTAAGCCAGCGTTATGGTAGCCAATCAGAGCTAGTGTTTTTACACGCGTGCCGAAGCACGTCAGTGACACACGACACAAATGGAGAAGAGGCAGAAATGGCGAGTCAGGAGCAAGCCGAAGAACAATTAGCATTTTCAAGGTGGCAATATAAACATAATTAAATAAAAACTTGAAGTTCCTGAATGTCTACCAGACTGGGTATTTGATTTATTTAATTAAGAATAGAGGTTTTATTGTTAAGTTTACTTCTGTTGTGAACAAACCAGTTGTCTCAGGTTGAGAGAATGTAATTTAATTTGATAGATGTAAATGCAGTTTATATAGTGTAACTGTTTACTTTTGCTTTTTTTTGGGATTTTAAAGGATTTTATCCTGCACTGGTCTGTTGATGTGCAATAAATATCAAAAGTTAAACACCTTTCTGATCTACTCATTTCAACTGACTGTGAAAACTGCTTTTTCAAAAAATCCTTATTCATTGGCATGAGTCTGATGGCTTCCTCTCCATATGCTTTAAACTAATGCAGATACAATTATTTCTTGAATATTAATAAAATTAATATAAAATGTTTATTAATATACTTTAATAGCATTAGTGTTATTATTATTGTTGGTTGTTTTTATTTAGTAGTTCTAATGGTGCACTATTTTTAAGCTTTAAACTAGAACAAATTTAAAATTTGTTGTTGATTATTTATACAATTAATATAAAATGTGTATTAATATACTAATAATATACTATTATTAATAATATCATTGGTGTTATTATTAATATTGTTGTTATTATTATTGTTGTTATTATTTAGTAGTACCATTGATGGAAATAATTTTAAAGTGATGTCTGTCACGTTGAGGACCCCGGCCCCTCCCTTTTGGGCGTGTGTCAACGTAGTCCACGTGCTTTGTCTGCGTCAGTGTATATACGTGGGTAGGGTTTTGTTGTGTGATTAATAAGTCTCACCTGTGAATCGTCTCGTGATCACGTGGGGCTACTGTGGTTTGTCCATTTAATGTGCGCTCGCGCAGTGTCCTGTGCTCGTCAATGTCTAAAGTCTACACGTTGCTGTGTGTGTGTATCTCTGTTCTTCGTGCGCTATTGCGCAAATACCGTGAATAAGTAAAAGTGACGTATCTGTGAAGGATTGTGTGTCTCGTTCTTCGCCGCGACCCCACCGTCACAGATTGACGAGCCGCAAGAGACACAGAAATGCCAGGATACGCAACCCGGCCAAAGAAGGCACAGCGCCCCAGCAAGCGGCGTCACCGTACGTCTTCCTCCCCTCCACGCAGTCCAGCCACGCCGACTATGGAGCAGCTCCAACAGGACCCGGAGTGCTCCTATATGCTGTGCGCAGCTCGGGAGACCGCCATTCCCTGGCTGGCGGAGGAATACCGCCAGACGGCGGTAAAGGTGTGGCAGGAGCGACACCCCTCGTCTTCCCGGGAGCCCTCGCCCATACGGGTGGGCTTCGCCGAACTCTATGGAGAGGGGAGGACACCAGAGGAGGAGCCTGAGGAGAACCCCTCTCCGCGACACGAGGCTATGCCGACGGTCGAGGAGTTGGAGACCGACCCAGTGTGCGCCCTCCAGCTGTCCACAGCCCAGGGGCTAGTGGAGAGGGACCCCGAGCTGGCGGAGTTCTTCCGCCAGGGCGCGGTGAGGCTTTGGAGGGAGCGACACTCCCCTCCGTCCCGCGCTCCCTCGTCGCCGAAGGTGGACTCCGGGGTTTTCGGAGCGGTCGAGACCTCCCCGGAGAACGAGTTCGGGGCAGGGGACTCCACGGAGGAGGAGCAGGACGAAGAGGAAGATGAGGGCGAAGAACCCGCTCCCTCGGTGTGCGACGCCTCCACCGTAGACTACGGTGGAGAGGAGGAGGAAGCCTACCCTCCGTCTTTATGTGACGCATCCACCGTAGACTACGGTGGGGAGGGAGAGGACTACCCTCCTTCAGAGAGCGAGGCCGCTACCGAGGACTACGGTGAAGAGGAGGAGGAGGAGTCGGAGGAAGACGACTACCTCCCTCCGCCCGTGGGTTCCACTCCTACCGAGGAGGAGGAGCAAGAGGACTACCCTCCATTGGGGTGCTCCACGCCTACCGCCGACTACGGTGAGACGGAGGGGGACTCCTATACGGAGGAAGAGGAGGACAGTCCGCCCGCCTCGGTGAGGTCGGTTAGGACCGTTAAAGGGAGTGCGGAGCGTCGTCCACACTCCGATCGCTCCGGCGAGAGCGCGATGGACTACTCCCGGGGTGGCAGCCCGGAGCAGTCCATGGAGTGGAGCCGGGGGACGGAGGACATGGACATCGACGGGGAAACACCAAACGGCCCGCACGGGGCGTCTGCCAGCCGCGCTGTACCAGGCGCGCAAGCCAGCCGCGCTGTACCAGGCGCGCAAGCCAGCCGCGCTGCATCAGGCGCACAAGCCAGCCGCGCTGCATCAGGCGCACAAGCCAGCCGCGCTGCATCAGGCGCACAAGCCCGCCGCGGAGCACCTGGCGCGAACACCAATCGCGCTGTACCAGGCGCGCAAGCCAGCCGCGCTGTACCAGGCGCGCAAGCCAGCCGCGCTGCATCAGGCGCACAAGCCAGCCGCGCTGCACCAGGCGCGCAAGCCAGCCGCGCTGTACCAGGCGCACAAGCCAGCCGCGCTGTACCAGGCGGAGGCCATGCAGCAAAGGCTGGAGCAGGACAAGTACCCGCAGCGCCTGCAGCACCCGATCTCTCTCCCCTAGTCGCTCTCCTCCTGGCGCGCAGCCTGGCGCCTGTCTCATGTGTGAGTGTGCCAGTGTTCGTATGTCTGCCCGTTTGTGTACCAAACCCCCTTTTCCCGTTTATTCCGATGTATGTCAGTGTGCCTGTGTGTGTATTCGTGTCTGTTCCGTTTAATGTGTCTTCCGTCTTTTCCCCCGTCTTCCCAGGGAGGGTGTTCTAGGCGGTCCGTGGCGGACGCTTCACCAAGGGCGGTCACCTCCTAGACGCAGGACTGAGCGCGTCGGATCCGCCCATCGTCGTGGGTTCGGGGCACTCGGTCCTGTTGGCACCCCGGGACGGGTAGTGCCCTTGGAGGGGGCGTCTGTCACGTTGAGGACCCCGGCCCCTCCCTTTTGGGCGTGTGTCAACGTAGTCCACGTGCTTTGTCTGCGTCAGTGTATATACGTGGGTAGGGTTTTGTTGTGTGATTAATAAGTCTCCCCCACTCAGAACTCACACCCCCACTCAGAACTCACACCCTCACTCAGAACTCACACCCTCACTCAGAACTCACACCCTCACTGAGTACTAACACCCTCACTCAGAACTCATACCCTCACTCAGAACTCACACCCTCACTCAGAACTCACACCCTCACTGAGTACTAACACCCTCACTCAGAACTCATACCCTCACTCAGAACTCACACCCCTACTCAGAACTCACACCCCCACTCAGAACTCACACCCTCACTCAGAACTCACACCCCCACTCAGAACTCACACCCCCACTCAGAACTCACACCCTCACTCAGAACTCATACCCCCACTCAGAACTCACACCCTCACTCAGAACTCACACCCTCACTCAGAACTCACACCCCCACTCAGAACTCACACCCTCACTCAGAATTCACACCCTCACCCAGAACTCACACCCTCACTCAGAACTCACACTCTCACCCAGAACTCGTACCCTCACTCAGAACTCACACCCCCACTCAGAACTCACACCCTCACTCAGAACTCACACCACCACTCAGAACTCACACCCTCACTCAGAACTCACACCCTCACCCAGAACTCACACCCTCACTCAGAACTCACACCCCCACTCAGAACTCACACCCTCACTCAGAACTCACACCCCCACTCAGAACTCACACCCTCACTCAGAACTCACACCCTCACCCAGAAGACATTGTCATCTAGAAGGAAATGGTGGGTTGCTGTTCGTAAGCATGAACAGGGTCGTACTAAATTGCTAGTTAGATAAGCATTGCTAAATAACCATTGCTAAATGTACTGTGTAATGTAGCTAATGCAAATTTGTATTGAGTCTGTAATCCAAGCAAGTAGAATGGAAGTGTTTTGTATGGTCAATATAACCTAGAAGAAAACAGCATAAAAATCACCTCATAAACTGTTCTGACATAATTTTGCCTTACAAAAAAATTCTCTTTTACATATTCTTCCCACCTCTACCACATGCCATAGGTAATTCACACTAACAGTACGGAAACAGGGATTCTGTGTAGTTCATTCCTATTACCCACAGTGCACTGTAAACTTTTACTTTTACACAAAAGTACCACAGTACATAGTTTACTTCATATTCATATTTGCTTTACTAGATAGCATTCTACACCAGAGCAGCCAATCATGTAGCCTGCTTAAGAACAAAATATTGTTTAATAGTGACTAAACTCAACAGGCAGTTGTTGTGATATGTGTTTTTGTCCTCTTCAGTTTGCAGGTGAAATGAGTAAGGTCACTGTAATACAAGCTGACATTACTGTAAACAATCAGGCACCTGAAGATTAGAGTGGATGTTTGAGATTAAATTATGATAATGGTAATGTTCACTGAGACAATTAATTAAAGTGATTAATCAAAATTCTAAGATCCACCTCATGAAGTGTAAATGGCATGCCTACTAAACCCAAATTAGCCGTCACATTAACTATATGATCACAACAATAACAAATGTGTACATGCAATCATGTTCCAGTGCTTAAGCTGACACAATTCTTATCATAATGGTACAGTTGAAAAGATAAATTAGCCAGATAAAAGCCTGTAGCCTGTAATTTTAACCAAACTGAAATTAGGTAAGTAACTATTTCTTCCTGCTGTCACACAATGGAGGCCCCCTGCCGGCCACCCCATCAGAAGCAGCAGTATTTCATGTTGTCATGTTGCCATGTTGTTGTTGCAACATTGTGTTCGTCCCTCAGGTGGGCGTGGCCCATTAGGGAACCCGACACCTGAGGGTCGTTGTCTGTCTATATATGTTTTGTCTTTGTACCAGTTGACTGCTGTTTATTGTATACTTCATTTGGATTATGTCACAGGTTTCATGTTGAGGCACTTTATTAATTAAATACTCCATTTTCCTGAGACTGGCATTATCACTTCCTTCTTTTTTACACTCCCTTGCCCATCACACCTGCAAGGTGCTGACAAAGATTTTGTACACGGTGAGACAATGGTCACAGATCGGAGGCATCAGCCATAGCTTTAATATGTAAGGAGAAATCCTGCTCAGCTGGAATGAAAATAAGAACTGGGTTAAGTTTTTTTTAGGTCAAAGACTCCAGTTTGACCTGATCATTTTATATGATTTGTATCCGGTTATATAGGACAATGTTATGCATTGACTAGACTTTTGTTTGCAAATGCATGTTGAGAGATGGATGCATTAACACCTGTGTATCATCTTGCTATAATGCATCTCAGACCATCCTAAAGTGGTTTGAGTGATTAGATTTCGATCTGTTCTTCTTGGGTGCATATAACCTCCATTATTATATGACTAATCCCTATCCAGATATAACCCACGTGCTCACAGCATATGAAAATGTCAAGTGTTAAAGGGGTGTGGTTACACATATTTGACTTGCATGTTATTCACAAGAGAAATATACCAGACATTCATACCTCCAAACATTTTCATGAGACAAATTTCACATTATGTCTTTGTCTGTATTTTAAATGGTTGAGCATCATTCACAGATAAAAAACACTGCTGTGATTTTGTGGAACAATGAAAGAAATCGGGTCCTGAGTCCGAGCTATTTCACAGCAGCAAGAATTCTGGGTCCCCCAAACGGCGACCTCTTCTGGCCAGCGCTGGCAACGCAGCCTTAGTTTATGTTGTGTCTTACGGCGAGAGAGATGGAGCACACACCATCCGCATGTCAATACGTCTTCATTTTCATCCTTATAAAACCCCCATTGTGTTTCTGTTCATTCACCATCATTTATTGATTTGGGTTTGCTTCATTTTTGTTGTACATTTCATTACTTTCCATTTTCTCCTTGAAATCGTTTAGTTCATTTAGTTCCTTTTCCTGTACACACTTCGCCTGTGTAGGTAAGCAATAACAATACTAGCTGGATTACTGTCTATATATCTAACTACACTGTTTTGTTTCTGATTTTCTTGTGTTACTCTTGAATACCTAAGTAGTTATTTTAGTACGGAACAGTATATACATAGTTCTAGTAATTTAAACAAATAAACAAAAATGCACCACCCAGCTTCCACGCCCCACCCAGCTTGGTGGAGGTTTGACCACATGGGGATGATGTTACGCAGGAGTCCATCTGCTTGGTCTCCTACCCTTAGTGCCTGTGTCTGTGGGGGTTCTCCGCTCTTACTCCACTCTGCTCCTCTCCTGATGCTCTGGGAACAGTGATGACCTGAGGAGGCGGGGCCAGCTAAACCAACGTTATCTGCCGAGAGGCGGAAGAAAACTTTAGAGGGTTTTAACTTTTGAACACTGAACACAAAAGCTCATGTGCATGTTGAATTTAGCATGCTAAATATGGCTGGTTTAGGTGGTGGAAAGATAAGATCAAATTTCTCTTCGATGACCTTCACTAACCATGCTTACAAGCAGAAATGTGTCAGTCCAAATGAAATATCAGTCTTCCAAGAATACAACTTGTATGCGTGTTTTGGGGGTTTCAGCTTTGTTTAAATGTACACATTAAAATATAACCTTCTAAAAGTGTGTACTTACTAAACTCTCCCCCTGTGACACTCTGGCTCCTGTGCTATAGTTCTGTCTCTTTTCAAACAAATTCAGCATCCATAAAAATTCTATCAAAGGATTTATTTATCTGTTCTGCTAGGGGATCGTACAGTCACCAAGCAAAGAACACACTCAGGTTACATAAGATGAAGGGGACTGATAAGAGACTGAATGATGAGAAGCATATTGAAATGCTATCACCCTGGAAACAAGGATACTGTAAACATAAAAGACTGGCCTTCCTGTGCGCTTCAATCCATTGTTAATGACAGACGTTAAGATTTATTTTACATTATAATTCTCGACAACTTTATTTCATGAGAAGTGTAGGTACAATAGTTTTGCGTAACGATGCCCAAAACAGGAAACTACAGACTACAGGCCTAATATGCACAGGCAGTCTCAAAGATGGTTCCAAGCCTCGGATAGAGTCAAAGTCAAAGTCAAATTTATTTATATAGCGCTTTTCACAACACACGTTGTCACAGCTTTACAATCGTATGGGTCCAGATCCCTAATGAGCAAGCCAAAGGCGACAGTGGCGAGGAAAGACTCCCTATAATGTTGGGGATTAGGAAGAAACCTCGGGAGGACCAAGACTCAAAAGGGAACCCATCCTCCATTGGGCGGCCCGTTAGCACAAGTCCGTGGTGCGCAGGATGCTTCTACAGTTCTACAGTAATAGTTAAGGTTCTTGTTCCCCGTCCAAGTAGTAACATCAGCACAACCTCTTGTGGCAATGGCACATCCAACCTCGGCATCAGTACATCCACCGGCAAGCCAGACCATCTCCCAGGTGCTTGTAGGTGCTTGTATCCAATCATCTTGTGTAGAGGCATGCAAAAAAAATAGACAATGCAGACTGAGTGGACATCAGTTTAAACCACCATTGATTTAAATGTACATAGCTCACATGTCAGTGATTAGCATGTGGCTCTGGCAGGCTAATCTATAGCAGCATAACTAAAGGGAGGGGTTCAGAGGTGACCACAGGCATGAGGGCTCACTGAGACATTGCTGTCATTGTCACAACTAGAGTGATGCCATGACACAGCTGGATGACAGCATTAACATCTCAGATTACCAAAAATCTCAACGTCTGGGGGCCCCCAAGCCCCGACACCTTACAAGGGGAATATTAGCTGAAGGCTTGATTAAAAAGGTGAGTCTTAAGTCTAGATTTAAAGTTAGATAGATAGAGTCAACAAACCTAATATAAGTAATGAAAACACAAGAGAAATGAGCAAATTGAAGAGGAGAGAAGAGACCTCAGACGACGGAAAATGAGTTATGGCAGTATATAAAGGGTGCCTGTAATTGATGACAGCTGTAGGCACAGTGTAGGCGGGGCCGGTGATCAATAAGCCAATGCCACCCAGCGCTGGAGAGGGTGGAGGCGGAGACAGGAGTGGGACAAGTAAAAGCTTTATAGACTGAGCAAAAACGCCCCACAGAGTGTGATCTCTAAAGCTATATTTTTATGATTGCCATTATTTTTATTATTATTTTTACTCAGTCTATGGCTTTAGCCATTATGGTTTTTAATATGCCCAGGATACCATAGTCCTTCAACAGCTTGTTCCCATTGTCTCAGTCTCTGAATCTGTGCAACCCAGCGAGCAAAATCTGATTTAGGAGCCATTATCTGTCTATGTGTTATCATTAACTCTCTGTATGTTCTATGCAGACATACTTTAAATTCAGCTCTTCTGAATGCAATGATTTTATTGTAATGTTGGGCAGCCAACTCATGTGCGGTGCCCATTTAAATATCCCTAAAATTTTCACATTGAGTCAATGTGTGCATAGAGACCCATAGAACTCAATGTCCTTCGTGTTTTCTTAAGGCCTAAGGCAGCTCGTTCCCTTGATGGCCACCAGTAATTTCCTGACACTGTAATTTCTATCATGCCATACAAATGTTACAGTAGAACAGTAGGACATTTTGATGGATGATGTAATGTTGCGCTCTTGTCTGATTTGCATTTAACCGTTTCATTATTTTGTTATTATATTGTCCAGTGTGCTTCTGTTTTGTTTAATTGGGTTTTGAGCTAATTGGCCACTGGCGTGACTGTCATGCAAAGCACCACTTATTTATATTTGGTTGTCGTGTACAGTGTAGTTTTCCGTGATACAGTGTTTGGGATCATTAGTGGGGCTGTGTGACTGCATCGCTAGATTGGATTTAGCTTATTTGAAACTGCAGTGAATACATAGTGGAACTGATTTGTTTAGATTTTCTGCTGCTTTTATTCATGTTTTGTTGATTCCCTTGTTTATCCTGCCTTACTGGTTCCCTCGAGGGAACACCCTGGGTGGGATGTTTAAGCTGCTGTTCGGAGGGCTCTCCGACCCATTAAACCGGAGTGGTGTGGTCCTGGTGTAGGGTGCTTGTGGCCTTCCTCGAGTTACACCGGGTTACATTTGGCACTGAGAGCAGGGTTAGTGGCTGGAATACAAATCGGATGTTGGTAAGCCATCTTTAGTGAGTAACATAGTGGTTCCAGAAGACTGATTTGAAGAACTTGAAGCTGTTTTGATCTTCAGTGTGCTTCTTCCTATCTGTTATATGTTGATCTTCTGGGCTGATTTTATCAAAGAATTCGTTTTAATTTTGCTTTACAGTTTTTTTTTATAATGCGGAAGAACAAATTAAGTCTCTTAAGTTTTCAAAATCAAATAAAATAGTACTTTTTTTTTGTCTCTCTGTCGACATGATTCTGACGTTTTTATGAAACGAGAACAAATGAAATCACTACATGAGTATTCATTCCATTGTGGCATTGCCCAGAGCAATGATATCACAGGTATCACAAATCTGTTCTGAAAATGTTCAGAGTAGTGACCATGCACAGCACAGTTCTCCACGGGGGGATTTTTACTACTTTCATTTGTAAGCCGGGGGGCATCCCAGTCCAGATCACTGGGCACACTTACCACACAAAAACCTGACCAGTATGTGTTCCTTCACACACTGTCCTACCTACACTGATAGGTCTGTGAGTTGAGTAGTAGTTTTTACAAACAGCATACACAAAATGGATGAAATTCTGAAACATTTGTACAGTGCTCAACCTTTAGGGCAACCGGTTGAGACAGAATTGGGCCGTGGCATCAGTGAGGTCAGACAGGTCAGCCCAAATATGTCACGGTTCACTGGAAGATGTCCTTGTGTTGAAGTTAAGTGGCATGGCAACAGTTCACTGGTTTGACACCGGGTTCATGGTGATAAGCATCATCAAATGAAGAAATCTCAATAATTTTTAGAGCTGGATCTGGAGATCTCAGGAAACTGATTTAGAAAAATTGTGATCTTGATTGCCAGTAACTCTGAAATTACATTTAATAAATGTCAAAAGACAACTGGCCTAGAGGGAGGGGTAGTTGCACTGCCAGGAATTATTAAATATTTCATTTCAAATTTAAATATTTTAATTCCTACAAGTTCCTTTAAGCCCCTATCACCAATAGGGCTGAGTCTTTCCCCTTGCTTCTTAAGGGCCTTATGAAATGGGGCGTCACCCTTTCCCCTAACCTGGGCCAAAGGGGTGAATAAGTGTCCCAGTGGTCTATGGGAGGAAGACCCAGGTCATAAATCAAGCATAGATCAGAATCACTGCTCTGGCACCCACACTTAGCCCATGTGAAACCATATTTCCACCCACCCACTCCATTGTGAAGAAAGTGTTAAGGACTATGAAAGAGATGCCAGGGTTGCCAACTCTCAAGCATTTGACCGTTTTCACACGCTCTCACGTAACACTTCCGATTTCTCACGCCAAAAAAATCTAGTTTATTTACCTCTGATCCACATATATGATTCAATGAGTTACTAGTTCGCTCTGACACCAACCACCGGCGATCGACAGAATCCTTAAAATACTTAATTTGTGTTCATTTTACGTTCGCCATAACCCCCCCCCCCCCCCCCCCCCCCCCCCGCTCAACAACTTACGTTCGCCACCCCCCCTCCCCCCGCTCAACAACTTACACTCACCACCTCCTCCAGGTTAAAATCTCACTACAAGCGAATGTCAAAAGTTGGGAACCCTGAGATGCCCTGATCCAAACCATGGTGTCACACGAGGAGTCTCTGATTTATCTGCAAACTCTTGCTCCTTCTTTTCTACACAGAAAGGTTAGGAAACTAAGCCTCACTTGATATGTATTGTGAGATGTTAGCAGAACTGACAGATTTGACTTGTGCTAGTTTAGTATGAGGCCCTCATTCACCAACACTAATGCATTTGCTGCTGTATGCTGTAAATATAACTAAGTTAAAGAACTGACACGGGGGCTGTTAGTATGCAATATACAGTAGACAGACCAAGGTGTGGCCTCCATTCTTCACCAATCACTATTGCCTAGAAAATGGATGGCGGTATTCAAAATGTATATGAACATGAACAGATATATACTAAGCAAAAATAAAGGAGAGGGGATAAATACAGATGATGATAAAAAGCCTTCTTACATATCTGTATATTCATATAGGAGGAGTTACCTGCCATTACACACTTGAGCGTGACACTAATATTGCACATGGTGTGTGATAGTTTCATTCACAATGAACACTACAAAAACTACAACGACCAGCTGTACTTGCTGTCTAAAGTGCAGAATGAACAGAAATTTTATAACAGTAGCAGGTGATGGAATATGGTAGAGTGCAGCACACGTTTCGCACTGTATGCTTTGAGCTGTATAGTGTAATTGGTGTGATTCAGCAGAGCTTGTAGCAGCGGGAGCCCTGTACTGTCTCTGCTGTAAGGAGACTCATTGTACAGCCTTATTGCAACGGGTAAGGAACATTTCACATGGCACTTTTCGCACAGGGCAGCTGTATCAGGCTGCCACAGAATGTGCTTGTCTATTTTTTCCAGTTTTGTGTACAGGGGATGTGAGTTATTGTCCAAAATGGCAAGCTGCTTATTGAGAGTCCATCGCTCGGTCTCAGCCTCCAGAGACTCCCGCTGCTTCAACACAGCCAGCCTTTCTAATCAGTTTGTTCAGTTTGTTCAGCACACATTTGTTGACACTGTTACCCCAACACACAATAGCAAATAATATAGTACTTGCTAAAACTGATGAGGAGAATATCTAGAGAGGTTTCATGCACACTACAAACTACCTCAGCCTCCTCAGAAAGTGCAGATGACTCTGGGTCTTCTTGTACAGCGTGTTAGTATTCCAGTCCAGTTTGTCATCCAAGTGTCCACCAGGGTGCTTTCAGGTCCCAACAACCTCTATCGATGGTGACTGGTGACAGAGGAGATTTGGATTTCCTAATGATCACCACCATCCCCTCCAACCAACTGGGAGTCTTGCCAGGTTCTGCTGGAGCTGGTTCAATTTACAGCAGTCAACAAAGTCCTTCACCAGCTCCCTGTATTTATCCTACTGTCCACTTTATATACACCCAACAATAGCTGTATAACAGCTGTGTAATTTCTGTCGATCGCATAACTTTGTGTTGTACATAAAATCAGAGGTGTTGAACAGGAGTGGACCTAATATAGTCCCTTGGGGGACCTAGTGCTACCCACAGCCATGTCTGAGGCAAAACCCTGCAGCGGAACAAACTGAAGTTAATCACTCAGATAGTCCATGAGATGATTCATCTGCCTGCATCAGCCAAAGCCTTCTCATACGAGCACAGGCTGAATTGTGTTGAATGCACTGGGGAAAGCAAAAACATTATTGTGGGCTCATATTGTGTCCAGGTATATATACATGTTTTGTCAGGTAGATCATCCATGGTGATGGATGCAAACTGCAGAGGGTCATGAGCTGATGTGACCATTGGTTTAAGGTCAGCCAGTAACTGCCTCCCCAGTGTCTTTATTAGGTGGGATGTCAGAGCAACAGGTCAATAGTCATTTGGTTGAGTTGGTTGCAGTGGGCATGTAACCCAAGTTTCCACCTAACAGACTCTCGCCAGGCTGCAGCTCAGGTTAATTCACAGATCTGTAATCATGGCTCGTGTGTTTGATGCCATCGTGTCCTATGGGTTTGCTCTCTTTCAGGCTGACAGGCTGTTCTACACTCTTAATCTACCATCATTTTTCTCCATAATGTTAACCTAACTTCTTCCTTGGGCAAGCTGTCTGTAAATCCAACATCCGTGTTTTTTTCACGCCATTTGTCCATCTTGATGCTTCACGTTCATAATTGCGATTCGCCTGTCCCTGTCTGTGATGTGAACGGAGCTGCCGTCTGAAACGGCACGCGTGCGCACATTGACTCTCTCTGTTTTGTCCAGCGCATAACCGAAAACAAAAAAGTTCATACAAGTGAGATGATACATGGTGTTAAAGCAGAAGAACGGAGACTTTCGTGCACTTCGCTCTGCAGGATCGCAGCTGCGTATGATCAAGCTGAGAAGGTGAAAAAAAAGTCACGACAGACAGCGTTTGCTGTTTTCGCATTTACTGTTGTTATAGCCGTTCATCTCATCCACTGCTGTTTTGCCACACTGCCAGTGCTGATGACAACAGTGTTAAACACTTGCGTGCAAATTCCTTTCTGACTGTTCACATTTGTGTTGTGGGGACAAAAACTGAATATATATCTGATCTAGCACCACATATGAAAGTGACTCAAATGTGATTTTAAAAGAATAGATCAGATGTGTCACAGCACTGTTTTTGCCAGTAGACCAATTATTTTGCACCTGCTGTGTTTGTATGTACACAATTGTGCATACACAGAATATAGCTTATGTAGAAACAGGTTGTGAAAATTGTAAGGGAACATGTCAGAGGTGCCGTTCGATCCATGGACACCTGATTGTTCTAGGAGACATTACTCCATTTAAGGTATCCTTTATTTTCTTATACATTTCCATAAGCTGAGGAGAAATTTCAGTTTAGAAGTGTTACTTGTTGCCATCATGTTTGCCATCAGGATTCTTGCTTTCAGTGAAAACAAAATGCTGCTATGCTTCAGAGGCACTGAACCTAACCCAACTGAAGATGCCCACTGGCCAGGAGATAGAGTTGAATGGAAGATCTCCCTGCACACAAAGCAGAAGTGGAAAGATTTCTGAACGCGTTCCAAACATGTTGGGTATGAAGAACGTCTAAAGATGGACCAAACCCACAGATCTCCTGCCCTGCAATTTGATCTTGGGAGGAAGACCATGACATTTTCTGGTTTGTTTCTTGAGATCAGGACATGGGGACTATGAACCACCGACTGCAAAGGAGGAAAGAGCTGCAATTGAACAGTAAATGCATTTTGATTTTCGCAGATTTCTCAAGAGCTACACAACTCAATTTGGTGACCTACATGAGTGGAATGTATATTTTCCCATGGTGTATCTTGAAGATTCAGACAAAAGGGAAATAAATGATATGTCTGTCTCAAAGAAGCGATGGAGAACATTCTTCATTTGGATGACTAACATGCTATTATATTATTACAGTTACTGAGCTTCAACATTTTCTTAAATGCTTCGTCGCTGATGAGCAGGTCTAGTCCAAAGATGACATCACGGCCATCTGATTGGATGAGCAGCTATGGTGGCTCCTCCCAGCACTCCCTGATGGTACTGTGGTATATTTCCCCACCTGCACCTTCATCACCCTGCACAGACGTTCTTGAATATGCTCATCAGCAACAATGCACCTAACAAATGATCTTAGTCCTGCATATAGATGAACACATGCTGCCATCACAGAAACACCCCCCCCCCCCCCCCCCACCATAGGCCTACTGGAGTGGTTGAGGTTCCACAAGGTTTCTTCCTTAAACCCACCCAGGAAGTTTTTTCCACTGTCATCTTCAGCGAGCACATCAAGGAACTGGGCCCATATATTAGTAGAAAGAAATGTGACCAGACTTGTCCATTAGGATTCTTGCAGCTAGATTCTTGGTGCTCGGGGGTGTGTAGTAGATAACTGGTATCTGCCCGCTTGATACTGAGCAGATGAAACATCTCTTTGATCAACACTTATGGTTTCATCATACAGAGGATGGTGTGTCCAGATATAATACGTTCGGCTGGTCTATTGTTTACTTTTTCAATAATAGTGGTTGAAGTGTTTGGTTTGGAGTTGCCTGTGGACTAGATCACTTAGTGCCTTTTAGGTCAGTGACTCATGGGCTGTCAAACCCATTTTTGGATGTTTACACTGTGCACAGATCAAGGTTGGGTGCATGTTTTGGTTTGATGTCTGTTTTTATATCACAGTATATCAGGACACAGGGACTAATTCAGTATTATGACTTAAATATAGTGACTGTAGATTCAAGTAAGCTTGTTTTTACAAGTGATCTCTCAACAGAATATTAAACGTGTTGTTGGGATTGGGTGGGGCATTTATTTTTGTGTGGGAACTAGCAAGAATAGGGATGTTTTTACCTCGATCAATAAGCATTTACAATTTAAATGTGTGAAAGATAGAAAAAATGAGAATGGTAAGGTGATTATTCTTCAAGCTGAAATTGAAAGGCCATACACATCTGTGGGTGAATTTCTATGCCCCAAATTGTTATAAATCTAGTTTTTTTTTTCAAATCTAGAGCACATAATTCTTAATATTGGGCAATGCCCTGCAATTCCTGGAGGAGATTTCAATATGATTTTGAATTCAATATTGGACCATATTGGATCATAGATATAATATATATTATCATTATTATTTACATTACTATAGCGCCTATCTAATTCTCAAGGACATGTTACTGGATATGAAGGACGTATTTTAATATATGAGAGAAAATGAATATGCAACATGATGATTATTTTTGTATTTTATGTATTATCTTATTAAAGGTTTACCACCTCTTTCGGACAGAAATAGTATTCATATTGACCATTCAAAAACAATATGGATTTAGGCATAAGCCTATATATATGAAAAATTGTTTAATGTGTTCAAGGGATTTGTCAGATTATGGATTAGAACATAAACTGCCCATATAATGTCATCTCCAAAATGACCCAAATAAGAGCAATATAGGCCTATGGCAGATTGTGGGAGCCATCTGTTTGTTGAGAAGCCCTTTCCCATTTTAATCTGGTAAAAAAAAGAACATTCTTGATTCTTGACAGATGTTAATAGTGAGCTTGAGGTACTGAAGTAGCAAGGCAGCTGTTTCATCCAAATTAATCGCTCTCCTGACTGCTGAATAGTTCTGGACGCTTTCAGAATATTTTGTTGTGGGCTGTTGTTGGCTGCTGGCTTGTGTAGTCGTATGTGTTAGATGTAAATTGGCCTTAAGAAAAGTCAATTCATCAATTCATTTCACTTGTGTAATGTTATTTCACTAAAATGTTTTTATTGATGAAAGTCAGTGAGGCCTACAATTAAATCACAACAGAAAACACATCTGAAGATTGAAAACATCGCTAAACTGTTGTACTATGATATAGTTTGTGATGGTAGTTAGTCTTTGCTACTTAATTTTGTCCACATCCTGACATTTGGATATATTTCAGTCTGCTGTCTCCATTACTGTTAAGGTTATGCCAGAATTTATATAATTATAATTATAACCCAGAAATTATGTGACTTCAAAGTAATGGACAACCACCTTTAGAAAGATCACTGGCCATTTATCCAAACGTGAACTTGAACTGCACTGACATACTAATAAGAATATTCTCCCCAAATATGCGAGTGTATTTTTAGACTGATATCTGGATTGAAACACGTCATTGACATCATTAAGTCTGCTGTTCCTGTCTGAAGTATGCAGTTTTGAAAACAGCCATTGTGTATTCTGATGTTTTTGTTTCCTGATCTAATTACCATGTAGCTACAGTCAGTGCCATGTTTACCCACCCCCCCCCCACCCCCCCACCCCCCTGTAGAAGAGCCACGGACCCTCCTCCAAACACTCAAATAGCCTAATATGGAGTTCATATTCAAGTTATCAGTGACTTCAAATACTTTCTACCCTGAAGGCAGTTCAGGAATCCCGGTTAGATTTAAATCTCTTATCTGTACACAAAGCTCTCCTCATCATTAACACTTTTCATGGTAGATATATGAGGCACTGCCAGTATAATGCATGTCTCCGACAATAGCAAAACTAATATTTTATTGATTCTTTTTGTTTGTTTGTTTGTTTGTTTGGGTGATGGATCACAATAACCCTTCCCATGAGCTAATGTAGCCCAATTGGTGGTTCACTGGCTGTAAATGGGATTCAGTGCATTTGTATTGTTTGAGGTCTTCTAATTTATGTCACTTATAAAAGCCTCACAGAGAGATTAGAAATGTTTTGTTTCAATCTAGAAGTGTGGACTCATTGGTTGGATGGTAATATTAGATAAAGACGTGCATTGATTTAAGCGGCTTCTATATTTAGTTCAGAAGGGCATGTGAAAAACAATATTTTGCTGTGAAGAATGGACCAAGATTTACATTCAACATTTGAAAACAGCTGCTTCTGTAGTATTTAAAAGGGGTTTTATAATTAAATAAAAGGAGAGAAATCATATAATCCAAACATGTTTGTGTTACAGTGTTGTGTTAAAGAAAGAGAAATGGGACATTTGTACACTATGTATGTTTAGCACACTTTACGCAAGGGAAGTGAAGTAAAATTATAACAAAAAAATATGCTTCGCCAACCACTGCATTTTACAGCTATGCTTTTAATACAGCAAAATATGTTGTTGGTACTTTATTATTATTATTATTATTATTATTATTATTATTATTATTAATAATAATAATAATAATAATAATAATAATAATAGAACAGATTTATAGTTTTTGCCCTTTGGTGATCTGAGTTTACTAAGGTCTTTGTCACGACACAGGTCGTGACAGGTCAGTCCACCGCCATTAGAATAGTCCATTGAGACGGTAAGAGTCCGAGGTGAACAGCACAACCAGACCAAGAACTATCCCCTCCCTCCTTCTGAGGAAAGCATGGAGTGCCCGGCAGACAACACCTCAGAGGTCACCAGCGTGGACAGATTCTACTCCTCAGAGGAGGAAGAGGAGATGGAGGCCCAGGAAGAGGAACCGCCTGGCCGTCTCCTGGGGGTACCACCCAAGGGTGTCCCATAGAACTCCGCGCTGGTGGACGCCCTCTAGTGGTGACGGAGGAAGACACACGCCCTCCGACTGCATGCAATACAGTGGTGCACCTCCCTGTGGCGCCGTCAGGGACTGCAAACACGTTCATGTGGGCCCCCCAGTGGTGAAAAAGGGAACTGCACGCACCCCTAAGGATCCGAAGGCCCGTGCGCGGTCTAGGGATCGAAGGGAGAGTCACCGGTTCCAGCTCCAGTAACCCCAGGACTGCAGACCCAGCCAACTGCGTCAGGCGCCCTGGTGGGGGGGTCAGTCACGATACAGCCCCGGACCCCTCTCTTAGGGTGTGTGTAGGTGTAGTGTCTAAGTATGTCGTTTTTGTGGGTGTGGTTATGTGATGTGTCTTGCCAGTGTAATGTGCCACACCCGGTGATTGTTATGTGTTGCGAGTACATTGTATGTGTTAGTCTTGTCCCGTGCTTGTCTTTGTGAGTCTATTGTGAGTACCTCGTACATGTTACGTGTCTGCTATCTCTATTGTCTGTCAACACACGTTACTTCTGGAAGGTCGACTCAGGGTCTTGCTCTATTCCTCGCCCGTGACAGTCTTCTGTCCACGAATACCATCGACAGTTATGGAGAATGAACCGATTCAACTTGGACTCATGGAATGGTTTCTGTCTTAAACATTCATTTTGATTCTCAGCACTTCCTAATCTCCAAAGAGAATACACACACACACAGAGAGAGAGAGAGAGAGAGAGAGAGAGAGAGAGAGAGAGAGAGAGTAGTCAATTTAAGAAACGAAGCTTTAAACAAAGCTAAGAGCAGCCTCCTTCCTAATGACCAATGCTTAGTGAATCGTGACCCTTGCTCTTTAACGAGGGGCTGGTCCACTCTCACTGTGTGCGGACCTGATGATTCAAGATCTCCATCTGGCTCGGTGGTGCAGCTCTCCACCTGAATGACGTGGGGAGTAGTAGGTGCCAGTGACGAAGGATGTTAATTAGAACAGCACAGCCAAGGATCTGACGTCAGCAGAGTGACGGGCTGTCAGTACGCTAGACCTCCCTGGGAGAAGCAGCCAGGGAAGAGAAGGATAAAAGATGTCAGGGGTTTATACTAACAAGTGCCTGGAGAAACTGTCATCCCGTAACAAAATGGGCGGGGGTGGGGGGGGGGTGGGATCCTATAAAAAACCAAACAAAAAAACAAGAAGTGAGATGAAACAGATTGCAAGGATCCAATCAGAGGAGAACATGAAAAGAGGCAAAAAAAGAAGCTTATTTTTTCCTGTTGCCTGAAGTTACAAGCATCAAGTCCCCTGCCATCTTTCTCTAGAATTTCAGTATGTGGGCATGACAATTCTCCGACGTATCACGGAGTGTTTGTCTCGCAGCTTGTGAATGGTGTGGAGTGCTGTGTTGAAAGAGCTCTGAATGTCACCTGAGGCTCACCTAGGGCACTGCTAGCCACATCAACGGTGGCTTGCAGCTGATGGCCTGCAGTTCAACAGCTGGGTATGAGCTCTTAACGCCAGCAAAGGTAAAATGAGATAGATAGATAGATAGATAGATAGATAGATAGATAGATAGATAGATAGATAGATAGATATAGATAGATAGATAGATAGATAGATAGATAGATAGATAGATAGATAGATAGATAGATAGATAGATAGATAGATTTATTGATCGATCAGTGGCCTTAGCATCTAATTACCTTTAGCTCTATGACTCTCTTAGGTCAGCTGTATTGTTTTGATGTATTGCAATGATACAGACCTTTCTGTAGTGATACAAAATTGGCATCTTGTCATGCCAGCTAAGCTGATTTTTTTAAAATAAAGGTTGGTAGGGACTTATTGAGCGCTTGATTGCTTCCATTGATTTTTATTTGTATCAATCTGTCCAAGCTTAACTCAGCACAAACCTGATCTCCTCAGCGGGACCAATATTGGGTCAGAGTCCCCGCCGGCTGATGGAAGCCTTTGGCACTTTAGTGCCGTGCGTTTCAGCCGCTTGGAAAAGCAACCGTCCTCATCTCTGTCCGGCTGCCTTGTCAAAATTGAGAGCACTCAGCACAATTCGTCTGTCCGCCCTCCCGAGAATCCCATATCAAATCTTCATCTCAGCAGCCTCCCGCCCGCGGCCCCTGCCCACGGCCCCCGCCTGGGCCGATGTGTCTTCAATGTCGGGAGGAAAAGGCAAGATGAGTAATTTTTTTTCCTTCCTGTGCATCTCAACAGGAACGGTAGCAAACCTTTTGTAGTCTGTAAAATGTCTGATCGACTGGACTTTGATGGGCAGCAACGAACAGGTTGTCAAAGGCTCATTCTGAGTCAAATACACACTGACATTCATCGTGTGGTGAGATGTAGAAGAAAATAATAACAACGGGAGGTGTGATGGGAGAACGGGGCAGATATATTAAATATAACAACATCTATAACAATAACGTTCTTTCAAAAGGGCCCATTGTCAGTGAAAATGTACCAAAGATATTGCAGAAAGCACACTACCTTAGACAAGACAACGATTTTTATTTGATGTAGGCCTACCTGCCGTATCTATTACGTAAATGTGACTAATTCATAGACCTATATTAATATTATACAATGCGATTTCTCAGCAGATTAGAACAGTAGATGAAAAAATACGGTTTTGTTACTCCAACACAAAGGAGGAGATATCACTAGCTCACTTTATAAACGGAGCTTAGCAGCTTTGTTTTGAAATGTACCATTCTTCTAACGCAGCATAGGTGGCCAGAATGCAATTTTCACCATAAGTCAACAATAATATCAGTACTTTGTGCTGCTTTCTATAGAAACCAGCTGTCTGTGGGTGTCGTGATCGTCGGCTGCCGGGTGTCGAAAGTCGGTCTCGGAGGGAGAAATGACGGCGGATTTAATATGCACACGTATTTGTGGGAGGACTGGCATCTCGATCTGTCCGCGATGTCTTGTTGAATGTTCCTCCTGCTGTGCTGGAAGAAGAAAGCAGGCGATCTGAAGCGTGCCGCGCTCGTGCGTGGGGGTCATTGCGCGTGTGGTCACGGTGCGCTCTGGTGCGCACGAGGCCGCAGGGTTGGAGGGCAGCGCGCTCTCGCCAGCCGCGCGCCCCGTCTGCGTGTGTCGCGCTGCACGTAAACGCACACGCATAATGCGGCACCCATCATTTGCGAACACAACGCACATGGAGTGTTTCATTTGATAATGGAAGCGCAGATCGGGAGAGAAGTCTTAACGCGGCCGCGTTGCGCTAGACTGGTTTTATGGCCTTCTTTCGAGTGTTATGAACATGACGCGGTGCTAAATGTCTGACTGCTTCCTGTACTAGAACTTTGTCAGGGGAAAACAAAAATGACAACTCAGATTCCAATAAAGCGAGACATAATGTCTTGGCCCAGGCACTCCTGACTGCATACTGGTGAGTCTGTTGTCACCTCTCTCTGAGGCTTAAAGCGTGTCTAGTGAGAGCCGCTACATCTAAGCAGTAAAGAGGTATGTTTTGGTGAGGTGCAGTTTACAGAGGAAATGACGTCCAACTGACCTGTGCTGTGCATTTCCAATGATCTAAAAGACCACCGCAAATGTGCTGATCGTATTCTGCACATTCTGTTGTCCCCCCCCCCCCCCCCATCCGTTCTCTGGATGGTATGTTCCACAAGCCTGGGCAGGGAACCAGATGCCTTGAAGTTGGAAGTGCCTGGCGCAGTGTATTTGCTGTTTCTGGGACTGCAGTCTTCTGGATGGAGATCAATGTTATAATTCTTCATGTTTGCTTGAGCCACTTGTTCAACTTAAGGGTTACAGCCCTGAATGTTGCTCTTGCCAGCACACTGTGTTAGCCAGCGAGGGAACCTTTGGTTTCTCCATTTATAAACAGTTCTTTAAAATCCCTAGTGTCTTCCCAGTTTCGTGCATTCACTCTTTTTCTGTAATGCTCTCTTTTGGGATCGCCAGATCTACCTGCTATAGATCTGCTGCTATCGATCATTTTCCTCCATGTTGAGTTGGTTCTCATCTGTTGGAAAGCTCCCAGAATCTTTAACTCTCTTGTTTTCCACCACTCTTCACGGTTCCTCCCATTTGGATAGAAACATAAGGCAGATGATCGAACTCACCCCCTCGCTAATGCCCCACTAATGGAGCAGACACACGTTCTATTGCCTAAGGTCCTTTATGATGACGCCCCAGCTCAGAGAGATAGGACAGACCCTCTTCGTGAACATCTGCTAGAAGGTGCCCTGTACATATAGGATATTGTGGTTCTCTTTATCCTAGCGATAAGACTTTTCTCCGGGTTCAAACAGAGATCACACATCCCATTAAATAGGGGGAGTGAGAGAAAAGGAGGAATGAGATGAAAAGATAGAGGAAGATAAAGTTTGTATTGGTCATGTATCCTCTGAGGGAAAGCAGAGAGCAAAGGGCTGTTGTGCGGAGGTTAAAGTGAACCATGTGCTTGTACATTATATCTTGTTTTCTCCACTCCTTTGACTCTGGCCCTGGTCTTTGACTCTGGCCCTGGTCTTTGACTCTGGCCCTGGTCTTTGACTCTGGCCCTGGTCTTTGACTCTGGCCCTGGTCTTTGACTCTGGCCCTGGTCTTTGACTCTGGCCCTGGTCTTTGATTTAGGCACTTTGCCAGCCACTCCATACATCAGCGCGACCTTTATGCTGACTGACTAATATCTAGAATATTAAAGTGCAAGAAAATGTTTTTCTATGGACCTGTGAATATGGTTTGCAGGTGTGTTTTACGCAGGCCGGCCATTTTCTATAGTGTGTTTGCATGCCGTGTTTTTGTACCTTTCCTTTAGGGAGGATCTGTGTGATCATTTAAAGGAATAGCTGAATAGGTCAGAATGATCTGAGATGGATCACAGGAAATGATTTACTTATGAGACCTTGATGAGGAAATGCGGATAAGGTGACATAGAAGGATAATATTACAGAATTCGTGTTTTGTTCTCACAGTGAAACATCATACATTATGTTTATTTTAGGGCACTGACAACAGTGGGACAATCTGATCCCACCGCTGAGTCATTTTTGATCTGACTGGTCCAAGCCCGGGGGCAAGACAACGCGTACCATTACTTCAGAACACACATCAATGACCGCAGTACAGAAACATCAAAACTACACAGAGTTTCAAGTGGTGGTTCCATTACGGATCCGCTGCTGTAGTCCTGTATCGGTACCGGTGAAGGAGGCAGTGCGTATGTCTCAGTGACAACACACACTCTGCTGTCCAGATATGCCACAGGGGAGAGGAAGAGGCCTGTAATTATACCACAGGCCCCAGTCCTATGGTAGCCATACATTTGTAATTGCATACTGTCACAAAGAATAAAAAAAAGGCATGGAACACTGCAGTTGCCTTGACAACTGGGGAGAAAATGACGGTAATTAATTCGTGCACAGAAAGATGGACACGGTATAAACTATTTATGGAGTTATCTCTTTGTGGGTAGTTTTTAAGGTGTTTGGCCCAAACTACACCATGATGCAGCAAGTCAGTAACTGTCAGAGATAATCTCGGCACAAGAGGTGCCGTCATTCTGGGATTTTGAAAATCAGTGTTTGATTCAGCACCCAGAGCTGAGCTTCTTGAATGAGTCTGTGCTTTTGGATATAGCATGTACATTTTGATCCATTTTTCCAGTACCAGATTACATCCCACACACACACACACACACACACACACACACACACACACACACACACACACACACTGAGTTTTCGAGTCACTTTGGCAGACTCT
The DNA here is from genome assembly GCF_052324685.1 of Brachyhypopomus gauderio. NCBI lineage: Eukaryota > Metazoa > Chordata > Actinopteri > Gymnotiformes > Hypopomidae > Brachyhypopomus > Brachyhypopomus gauderio. The sequence goes on along the minus strand of NW_027506941.1, from coordinate 63,599 downwards.
GATGGAGACCAGCCTCATCCTGCGTCAGTCTGTTCTCATGACCAGCTCTGACTTCCCCCATATTGTGTTGAGATGAACTCCATCAATCATCACCTCATTATCATAACCCACGATGCAGACTGGATGCCAATGGATGTTGGAAACTGGGGCTAAAGTAGAGCATTGATACTTTACCTGACAACTAGGTAATAACAGCAGGACAAGATGAAGCAGTATCAAAATAAATAATAATAATATATATAGATAGATAGATAGATAGATAGATAGATAGATAGATAGATAGATAGATAGATAGATAACTTTCTATGTTGCACTGGAAATGTTGACAAATAAATATTAATTTCCTGGATTTACATTTCAGTTCTGAGTTTTTTGTGTGTGTGTGTGTGTGTGTGTGTGTGTGTGTGTGTGTGTGTGTGTGTGTGTGTGTGTGAGATCCTGCTCAAAAAACAGTTTCACTTGATGCGAGATTGTCACCTGTGATCACGCCAGAGCAGAACAGAGCAGAAATGCATGCTAAATGATGATGAGATGGACCCATTTTAATGTTCTCATTCAGATCTGTGAGCACTGACCAGATACTGAACCCCAGTGAAAAACGTCCATTATAACTTTTTGTAATTTCCAGTTTTAGTATCTATTGTGACTCACCTGACTCTGTGGGGGGGGGGGGGGGGGGGGGGGGGAGGCTACCAGTGCCAGCCTGCCTATCATATTGCATAAGACTGATGATTCAGAATTTCTGTCAGGCAGTATGGAAGACTGCAAGGAGTCACCAGGACAGTTTTAAACCTATTGATTTTTCTGTTGTGATTCCTAAGAGACTATAAACTCTACTCTTGTTTCGCAAGAGCTCACAACAGTGGGTATAGTCCAAGAAATGAAATAAAGTTTATTTTTGGACACTTTCCTCATTGGAGTGGTCTTATATGCACAGAGGTTATAATTTTTCTTTTCAGTAGTCCAGAGGCTAATCCGAAACTTACAATTATAACAAAAAAATCTTGACAAAAAAGTTTCACAAAAACCTATTTGACAATTTGATGAATATGTTCAGCGAGGCATAAATCACAGGATAATCATTAGAAAATATCAAATGCAAATTTTCATACCTTGCCTATCCTTCAAACAGCCATCTATCAGCGGTAGAAAATAAACATTCTGACGAAATTAATCATGCTGTCAGTATATATTACACACATGGTGCTTCATGTCTATAGTTCTTATATGACTGTTTAAACAGCCTTAGCAATCACGTAAAGGTGTGTGTGTGTGTGTGTGTGTGTGTGTGTGTGTGTGTGTGTGTGTGTGTGTGTGTGTCTGCGCACGTGTGTGTGTGTTCACTTCCACGCACCCTGCAGTATGTTGTCTCAGAGGAAGAAAGCCCACTGACCTCTGCTCTGCACGCTTTGCTGTGATTGTGAAGCTGCCACACCATAGAATGAATCACTCTGCTTTAAAGCATGCTTGATAAGGTCTTATTGATCCATGTATCTCCAGGTGCAACACATATGAGACAGATACTGATCAGGACACCGGGCCTCTGAGCCTGTGGAGTTCTTGGCCAGGATTACCAGTGTAGGGAAGTGTCTTCCGAAATGATGGACCGGGCAAGACATTTAACTCCTGTACTGTCACATAGAGTGTAGATGCCTCCATTTTGAGGGAGAAAGCAAATGGTGGTATATACCATAACCTGCCGATGTGGACCAAACGTAGCTTGAAGCGTCTGTGTTTTTTCTTCTGACTGGTTTAAGCACAATGTCACGGCAGTGAGCATGTCCACTTTTTACAAGATTAAAGAAAACATCAACATTCTGGAATACTACGTTGCATTAGAGATATCACGGAACGAAAGACTTTTTATTAGATAGCATCGAACTAAGGACGTTTTTCTTAAATTTAATATAATAATGTTCTCCTTTAGTACGCCTGACGCATCGGAAACCGCTGTCAGTGTTTCTGGTCTGACATTTCCATTTTCTTTAGATTTTTCAGACATGTGTGAGGTTTTATCCAGATTAATTAATTCATTAATTAATTCAAATTAAATATCTCAAGATCTCACGAAGATCTGGGGACACTTTACTGATCTGTCAGGAACAGCACATGATCGCCGTGTGATGCGGTTCACCTGCCGCTCATCGCCCCTCCCCTTTGCAACTATTTAAGCTTCCTCCTCTCTCTTCCGGGTTGTCCTGACTACATTTACAATAATCCTGTACAACACACCTTGAACGGAGTAACTCACCTGTTTGATTGTTCTGTGATCGTTGTTTCAATAAAAGCGGCTATTCTCCGCACTTGGATCCTTGTCTGCCTGATTAGTACGTTACATGATCTTTGCTGTTCACACAGGACAACACTTTCCTGCCCAAACAGTTGTGATAAAGTTTTAAAGAATGTTTTGGATCATTTTCCTAAAGGTTGGCCCAATTATTCTGAGTCTAAGGAATCACTGCTTGCTTCTATATTCTTAATTACAGACTCTGTGTTTTCACTAGCTACAATCTCTGAAGTGAGTATAATGCATGCTCACGAGTGTTCACGTCAGATGACTGACTTGCCTCCTGAAAGACAATAAACACACTGTGACCTCCCAGGCCTGAACGTTTGTGTCCTTCTCTCCACAAGTTCTTCTTTCTTCTCTCCACAATTTCTTCTTTCTTCTCTCCACAATTTCTTCTTTCTTCTCTCCACAATTTCTTCCACATTCATCCTTCCATTTCTCTGGTCCATCAGGCTGTGTTCAAGATCTCCATGTGCTTTTAAAATACTTTAAATGAATCTGTGGTTGAAATTCTGTAAACCTTCAATGGTGAGCACAATAAAATTCAGAAGCAGTTGGGTAAGATAATAAAGTACAATGATTTATTTAACAAAGTATGGATTTATTAAGCAAGTATGAATTAGTTCCAGAGACCCTTGTTACAAACACACAAGGCGTCTGTCACAGAGAGCCCAGAGACCCCTCTCCGAGAGACCCCTGTTACACTTCTGAGGCCTACTGAAGCTATGATTAACACACATATATGCAAAGAGCTCTAACATACACATCTAATGTGTTTAATATATATACTAAGAAAGCCTGGCAACAATGGAAATCACACATTTCCATCACAAACAGTAACCCGGTCTTTGTGTCCTCAGGGCTTATCAGGAGATTGCATGTTGTGGTGAAGAGGTTGAGCTTGTCTTTACCTAAACACACAGGTGAATGTAGGAAGAGGTGAATCATCATGCGGTGTTGATTATAGCCTGAAGGAATGGAAGGAGAACATATATGGATGTGAGCATCTTGTGGTTCACCCAGTTCTGTTGTACTGATGTGTCACTGCCCAGTTACTTAAAGCTATTGGAGTGTATCCAGTCCTCCTGGAGTAATTCGGCCATGTTTAGTGCCCACACAGGTTACCAATAATACATATCTCAGATAAATTATGAATGAGCATCAAGGGTGTGTGAGAGAGAGAGCGAGAGAGAGAGAGAGAGAGAGTGTGTGTCTGTGTGTGTGTGTGTGTGTGTGTGTGTGTGTGTGTGTGTGTGTGTGTGTGTGTGTGTGTGTGTGTGTGTGTAAAAGAGAAAAGGGTATTTTTGTGTAAGTGAAAACTGCTGATGCAATAATGCTGGGGTCATGTAAAGTCACACAAGACAGGATGAAGACATCCTTCCTCTTCTCGGCACTAACCTCGACTAAAGCTTCCAGCATTTTCCTCCACAGTCAGAAGATCCGAATGCGGGTCCGCAATCCCGTCTCACAAAGCCAAGCTAGTTTTGTTTGTAGAAAAGGCCGTTTTACAGCGAGTTCAGTTATGGGTTGGGGAGGCAGTGTGAAGATCGGGGGAACAGGGGCGTGTCCTGGATCGCATTTTCATCATCTCCCACAGCTTTATTGTGTACACAAAATGTGGGAGTCCCTAACTCAGGTGGGCAAGGATATATCTCTCCCCTTAAATATTACCCATCAGGTGTTCCACACCTGGTGACATACAGACGACATATAGTCCTCCTCTCATTCCTAAAGTGGGTGCGCCTGTGTGTGTGTGTGTGTGTGTGTGTGTGTCTGAGAAGGAAAGTGAAGGTAAATATATTTGCGTAAAAGAAAACACTGACGCAAGACTTCTGTAATTAGGTGACGTCACCTCAGACCAGATCGTGTCATTCTTCCTGTTTTTGTTTGTTTTTAATGTGTTTAATGCAGATAGTTTTTTCCACCTCAGCTGAATAAGCCAGAATGTGAATGAAGTAATCCTAAATAAACCAGAACGCGAATGAAGTAATCCTAAATAAGCCAGATTGTGAATAAACTGAAACCTCTTTATAGGAGCACAGCAAGGCCTGGGGCTGCGTCTGTTTTAATCACTCTACAGTATATCCGTTTTCCCTGCTGGTCTATTTCGGACCGCGGGACCTCCACTGGAGATCTTTTGGGATATCATTCTCAGCACAGCAGTGGTGAGTGGCTTGGTAGGACTGTTTCAGACGCAGACGCCAACAGTGGAGATATGAAGGGTTATAGGATGGCTGACCTAAACTGTGCATGGTAACACTTAGACTAAATCCAAATCTAAATCCACATTTACAGATGACACGTTTGACCCTCTGCCGGCATCACGGCTCCCACAACAACGCATCTGCAAATGTTGTTCTCTTCTCCGCGCTCCGCCTCGCCATCGCATTACAATGCAGTGTTAATTCATGTTTATAAAGGGTGCGTACAATGTAAAGGCACACAGTGTTATGCTAAATCTCACTGCAAACCATTAGCAAGCTGTGTGAGTATGAGTATGAGAGTATGAGTTAGCGTTCTGTAAACTGCATTTACACATATGCTACAGCCAAAAAAACCCAGTGCTGAATTCACACATGCTAGATTATGACAAGCTGGACTTATATAAACACTGTGGGTGTCAACACAGTTAAATAGCTTTTTTTTCCCTATGTGGAGTATCTCTGGACATAATTTTGGTATGTGTTAAGCAAAGTTGATCTTTATTTGTAATGAGAAATGATCACGAGCACTGATCTGAACACAGAGGGGAACAGGAACAGGTCCAGTGCATCGCTGCCTGGGTGTCGTGTGTTCACCCTTACACTCCCCATCAGTATGATACCACAGAAAGAACTCAGTGATAGGCTGCTAGGCAGAACGACGGAAATAGCCAAATGGCCTCAGCCCACACTAGTGAAAACACACACACACACACACACACACACACACACACACACACACACACACACACACACACACACACACATGCAAAACAGAGCATAAAATCACACATTTAAGACACACATCACAGCTCCTGTGTTGTGAGCGCCAGACTGCACTGATAACATTTCCAGTGATCTGATTTAGGTTTTGAATTGCACAATAGACAGTTTTGGTCATTTCAAATTAACGATGTGTGACAAAAGACGAACGTCCACTATATATATATATATATACACACAAATATATATATGTATAGATCTATATTTGCATATCCATGGGAACTGAAGCATCTCTGATGTTAATGATGTGCTTCCATTACAAATGGGTAAGAGCAAACATTAGGACTGAATAATAATGTATTTCTATAACACACTGGCATGTGGATTATGCAGCTCTGCATTATGATGATAATGTCTAATAAATGTGTCTCGTGCAAAAGAGAATACAGCATTTTCTCTGAAGAACATGTGTTTTTTTCTTTAGTCATTCAGTGATGGTGCATTTTAGAAATTTGCTTTACAAATTGCATTTAAGTATTATTATTATTGTTTATTAGTACTAGTAGAATTTATAGTAGTAGTAGTTGTAAGAGTAGTAGTTGTAGTAGTAGTAGTAGTAGAAATAGTAGGAGGAGAAGTAGTAGTAATAGTAGGAGTAGTAGCAGGAGTAAGAGTAGTAGTAGTAGTAATAGTTGCAGTAGTAGTAGTAGCAGTAGTAGTAGTAGTAGTAGTAGTAGTAGTAGTAGCAGTAGCAGTAGTAGCAGTAGTAATAGTAGTAGTAGTAGTAGTAGTAGTAGTAGTAGCAGTAGTAATAGTAGTAGTGGTAGTAGTAGCAGTAGTAGTGGTAGTAGTAGTAGTAGTACAGTAGTAGTAGTAGTAGCAGTAGTTGTAACAGTAGTAGTAGGAGTAGTAGTAGTAGGAGGAGGAGTAGAAGGCAGATAAGGGTGTCTGCCAAATGGCATAAATGTAAATGTAGTATTAGTAGTAGTATTTTTTGTAGTAATAGGTGAAGTAGTAGTAGTAGTGGTGGTAATAGTAGTAGTAGGTGAAGGAGTAGTAGTAGTAGTAGTAGTAGTGGTAGTAGTAGTAGTAGTAATAGTAGTAATAGTAGTAGTAGGCGAAGGAGTAGTAGAAGTAGTAGTGGTGGTAGTAGTAGTAGTACTAGTAGTAGTCTTAGTAATAGTAGTAGTGGGTGAAGGAGTAGTAGTAATGGTGGTAGTAGTAGTAGTAGTTGGTGAAGGAGTAGTAGTAGTAGTTGGTGAAGGAGTAGTAGTAGTAGTAGTAATGGTGGTGGTAGTAGTAGTAGTGGTAGTAGTGTTAGTAGTGGTAGTAGTGGTAGTAGTAGTAGTAGTAGTAGTAGTAGTAGTAGTAGTTGGTGAAGGAGTAGTAGTAGTAGTGGTGGTAGTAGTAGTAGTAGTAGTAGTAGTAGTAATAGTAGTAGTAGGTGAAGGAGTAGTAGTAGTAGTAGTAATAGTAGTAGTAGTAATAGTAGTAGTAGGTGAAGGAGTAGTAGTAGTAGTAGTAATAGTAGTAGTAGGTGAAGGAGTAGTAGTAGTAGTAGTAGTAGTAGTAGTAGTAGTAGTTGTAGTAGTAGTAGTAATAGTAGTAGTAGGTGAAGGAGTAGTAGTAGTAGTAGTAGTAGTAGTAGTAGTAGTAGTAGTAGTAGTAGTAATAGTAGTAGTTGGTGAAGGAGTAGTAGTAGTAGTGGTGGTAGTAGTAGTAGTAGTAGTAGTAGTAGCAATAGTAGTAGTAGGTGAAGGAGTAGTAGTAGTAGTAGTGGTGGTAGTAGTAGTAGTAGTAGTAGTAGCAATAGTAGTAGTAGGTGAAGGAGTAGTAGTAGTAGTAGTAGTAGTAGTAGCAGTAGCAGTAGTGTCCATCTGCAACTAAATCCTCTGAGGCTCTTATTCTCAGCTCTTTACACTCTCCTTCTTTCTCTCCTTCTTCCTCTCCTTCTTTCTCCATTTCTCTTTCTCGTGCCTTCTCTAACCTTCTCCCATTCATTTCTTTCCCTAAGCTGTACTGTGTTCTTTGGTTATTTCTTGACCTCTGAGTGAGATGACGCACTTTTAATACTAGAGCCACATGTGCCCCAAGGACATTTCCCATCAGTTTGTTTTCAATTATACTTCCTCATCCTCCCTCAAGGTTGAGCATTACTCAAAATATTTTCATTTCTCTCCCGCACCACCATGTATTCCACTCTGGCCCCAACAGAAAGCGCATGCACCGTGCCCTAACACACATGGACAGCCTCACCATTCAGATGCTGGATAGAAATAGCCTATTTTCTCCCATCCATAATAACATATGTGTCCATGCCTCAGTTTTTATCTGACTCAATAATCTCACAATGAGCTGAACATTCTACATCAGCACCATATTCTTTTATGAGAATAGGTTTTAAATTCCATATGGAAGGATAATAATGGGATAAGAAGAAAAATGCATTGGTACCTTTTTAGGTTTGAGGGATATTTGATTTTGAATTAAAAGAGTCCTACATTAAGCACTACCTCTCCCTCCATCTCCCTCCCACCCTCTCCCCTCCCTTCTTTCTTATTCCTCCCTCCCTCTTCCCTCTCTTCCTCAGTCGGTCTCCCTTCCCTCCAATCCTCCCTCTCTCTCTCTGTTCCCCTCCCTTCCTCGGTCTCTCTCCCCTAACTCACCCTTCCTCTCGTTCCCTCCCTCCCTCCCTCCCTCCCTCCCTCCCTTCCTCCCTCCTTTAGCTCCTTCATGGATCTCTTCACACACTTACTGTTTTTACACCACACTGTTTAACCACCCATGCCCGCAGCTGCAGATTGAGAGCATTATTTGCTGTTTTGAACCATCACTTTGCTTCAAGGAGCGCTTGTCCCCCTTGTACTGCACAGACACTTAAGACAAGGAGCCAGAGACACAGCTGGGAGTTTAACAGGGTAAGGGAGGGGCTGTAGGAGATGGTACCAGTACACCCAGTACATACATGGATGGCTGGATGGCTGGTGGATGGATGTTCATAATTGTAGGGAAGTTCACAAGGTGATTTGAGCTTTGTGACGGTGTGTTTTCCTACTGGAAGCAGGAAGATGGGTACACTGTGGTCAGGGCTGGACGTGGTCAACAGCAGTACTCCGGCAAGCTGTGACATATAAATGATGCTCAGTTGATATTAAGGGCCCTGCAATGTGCCTGAAAACATACCCCACACCACACTGTCACCACCGCCAGCCTCAACCACTGACAACAAGGTGGTTTCACGTGCTTTCACGCTGTGTACACCAGATTCTGCACACCCGCACCCTGCCGCATCAGGAATCAAGAACTTCCAGATCAGAGTTTGTTTTTCCAATCTTCTACTGTCCGGTTTTGGTGTGTGTGAATTGTAGTCACAGTTGCCTGCTCTAAGATGACTGAAGTGTCACCGGTGTGGTCTTATGCTGCTGTAGCACACCTGCTTCATACAACCATTCTCCTTTAACCTCTGGCATCAACAAGGCATATTCGCCCAGAGAACTGCTACTCACTGGAATTACTATTTGCTATTTCTTGGACCACTCCCTATAAGTCCTTGAGACAGTTGTGTGTGAAGATCCCAGTAGATCAGTAGTATCTGAAATTCTTCACCTGTATAGCAACAACAACCATGCTACACTCAAAATTTAAATCACCGTTCCTCCCACTCTGATACTTGATTCTGATGATCTTCAGCAGTTCATCTGTGTCTAAATGCATTGACTGGCTGCAATTCAATTGGATGATTAGATATTTGTTTAAATGACCAATTGAATAGGTGACCCTAATAAAGTGAGTATGTATATGTGTGTAGGAACAGAAATGTGTGTGTGCATAGGTGTGATGTGTGTGTGCATCTGTGTGTCTACTTATACACATGGTAACCAGTGGATTACCTATTGCTTTCTCTACCCTGAAAAGCTAGAATGGTCTAAATTTGCATATCTGGTGGAATGTTACTTATGTAGACTTGCTGTTTAGACATGAACAAATATTCATCTCTAAAAGATTTTTAAAAACATTAATTTTTGTGGTGTCATTTTTGTTTGTTTTTTAAAGCAAAATGTGTGCTTCAACATGCCTTAACTGATCTTTCCTTTACTGGTTTGTTCACTGAACTGAACTTGTTCAATTGAACTGAACCTAACTATATTAACTTGAGATTTTGATTTCACCATTTGTATTAACTTTTCATACTTTGACTTTAGTTCTATGTAAAAAAGCAAACCAAATGAGGTTTGGTTCACACTTCTTAAAAACACTATTTTAGACACAATCTCTTGCCAATGTAACAGAAACAAACCACTCTAGCAAGGACGAGCTAATCAAGCAACGTTCACCTCATCGTTTCAGCACCGTGGACAGCAACCAATCGATTTATTCCAGCAAAATAACCGCGATAAACAATGAAGAAATCTAAAGAAAGTGGTAACAATTTTCATTTCTAAACTAGAATGGATAGACACGACACAAAAAAGTAATGTATTTTGATCTTGTTGAGTGGGTGCTGTATATGTAGGCAACGTGAAGATTTACTAAATCACCGCAGACATTAGAGAATACGACAGTAACTTGTCTCACACGACTGCGATTAATTTGGGTTTTGTTCTGCAACAACAACGGAATGTACCCTATTCACAGTTTTACATATCGCCACCTCAGCAGTTTCCCAAACTCTAAATTCGCTGTCGAAGAACCGAGTTGTGATAACGGTTGAATTTATATGTATGTTCCGTTGTCATCACTAACGGACCCGACAGAACATGGAGCAATTTCGAAGCGAGTATTAGAAGTGCCGTGAGGAGAGCGGAATGTGTGTGTGTGTGTGTGTGTGTGTGTGTGTGTGTGTGTGTGTGTGTGTGTGTGTGTGTGTGTGTGTGTGTGTGTGAGAGAGAGAGAGAGAGAGAGAGAGAGAGAGAGAGAGAGAGAGAGAGAGGGAGAGAGACAGCGAGAGAGATAGAGTGAGAGAGAGGGAGAGAGAGACAGAGAGAGGGAGGGAGGGAGAGAGGGAGAGGGCGGCCGAATGTAGCCGTGATTGTGACGGCAGTAGAGAGAGAGTCGCAGGGATGAGAAGAGGATGGAGATGAGAGAAATGGAATCAGAGGACAGAAATGCAGAGCAGTCGATCCATCGCGAAACGGACGTGCTGGAACTTAATACACATTCACAGATTTCTAGGAGGCTGTCCGGGGTTTACGGGGATGTGTATCTATCGCGGACGGTAGGAACGTACATTAGATATATTATGGAATTGAGAATGAAAGATTAGGTAGCAGTCTGATTCATAAGCAATGTGGTTTAAGGCTATTCCTGCTTAAGTTGTTTAACTTCACGTGGTTTAAGTTAATGCAGTCGTAGTAAGAATGTCATCCAAGGGTGTATTTACATAAGATACATTTTGGTGAAGGAGTATTGGGTTCGGTTCAGAACTCTACTAAGCGTAGCGTAGGTTACTTTGTTTCCTTTATCGGTTTTCTTTCCAGGATGGTATTATATTGAACACTGCAGAGCCTATAAACTGAACTGTACGTAGTTATCCAGATGAATGATTTGTTACGCTATTGATACGGTTAAACACCGCGGTCATTTAAACAATGCAACTTTGAACGTGCATGCAGCCCGTACTGGGTTTTGTAGGCGATCCTTCACACGGCACGAGCCTTACCTTCACCGCTTTGCATCTGTTCTGAGTGGACTTGTATATGGGTTACTTTGATCAAATGCATTAGATTTGTTACTTGAGACGAATTGTAACCCTATACTGATGTTGTGTATGTACTTGTTTTGTAAGATCACACCTCTGATAGATGACTGGGTAGACCAGCGACTGTAGTCTTTCATGCGCTAAAACTGTGACGCACGCGCAACGATGGTTTTTGGGTATACCTGGTCTCATTCACCTAGATGTGGTCGGACTGTTGGTCTTCACTTCGTTTTGTCCTCCGTTCTTTGCAGTGAGTTTTCGTGCCAATGGGAATCGAGAACATGAGCATGAGAAACGGACGAGCTCTGTCCGATCAATGGGCCGACAGCGTGGTGGTCCGGCCCAGGACGACCGAGCAGCACATCACGGTGCACAAGAGACTCGTGCTGGGGTTCGCCATCTCCATCCTCACGCTCATCATCGTGACGGCCATCGCCGTGACACTGAGCGTCAAGTTCGAGAGATGTTCTGGAGAGGGCGCCGTGCTGGCCGGTAACGGGTCGAGCGCCAAGTCCAACCAGTCCCGGGACGGTAATCCCAACCACAGAGACGAGGACGCCCAACCGTGGCGCCACTTACGGTTACCGGCGTCCCTGCGACCCCGCCACTACGACCTCAAGCTCTCGGTGTACATGGACAACTTCACCTTCTCTGGAGAAGTCAACATCGAGCTGGAGTGCCTGAACTCCACCAAGTTTATCGTCCTGCACACGGACAAGCTGGAGGTGAACAAGGTGGCGGTGTATTCGGACAATAAGAAGCCAGGAGCCATGAGGACGCAGCGGCACTTCCACTACCCGCCCAACCAGGTCTACGTTATTGTTCTGCACAGAGAGATGAAGCCGCTCAGAACCTACAGACTCAACATTACATTTGATGCGCAAATAGAAGACGAACTTTTGGGATTTTTTCGCAGCTCCTATATACTGTACGGAGAGAGAAGGTAATTGGCCTTTATTACATTATTTACTCAAATTATATATATATATATATATATATACACACACACACATAAAAACATAATATATGGTGCGTTGTGAACTTTCCAAAAACAGTATAAAAGTTAGGGACATACAAAAGAGGCACAAAGTTCGCAGTATAGCCTCGTGTGTAACTATAATGAGAATAAAATGTGTCAAGACGTTTAAATATCACCCAGAGGACAAGTGTATATATATATATATATATATATATATATATATATATATATATATATATATATATATATATATATATATAGTCGGTGTAGTTAAACCAAATTCCCGTGTTTCGCCCCATATTTTTCTGTGACATTTTGACATTTCTGTCAGGGAAACTTCAATGTTTAAGTAGAAAAAGTAGCGTGTAAGTTTATGCTAAAGGGAAACACTGTTGTATGGCGCCTCGTGAAAGCCCTCAGTAAACGTGCAGCTGCTCCACTGACAACAAAAGTACAAAAGTGAAGTTGCTAGTCAAGTGTAAAGGCGAACATCTCAGCCATGCGGGTCTCCACACGGGCCCGTGCTGGGCGGGATGAGCCCATAGGAGGCAGAGTGAGAGCCGCCGGGTGTTTCAGGCGCAGCTGTCACACACCAATGCCAGATCACTGCGCTCAATGACTCAGGACACACTGACTCCTCTGTGTGTAAGCGCGATACAGCATTACAAACACAGCAGACCACACAGGCCATCGCTTCTTATGCCGGTAACGACTATAAAATGGTGTTGTGGCAGGGGACACGGTGTTTGTTTACTTCGTAATTTTCTGTTATGTAAAAGTATATGATCAGTTGTTTTTCTAGCTTGCGAGTGTCAGTGTATGTTTACATTCTTGGTCCTGTACATTCTCTCTCTCTCTCACACACACACACACACACACACACACACACACACACACACACACACACACACACACACACACACACACACACACACACACGCACACACGGTTTAATTCAATAGTTTTATTGGCCTGGCTTCATGTAGTACAACATCGCCAAACCTTAGTAAACACAGCTTTCAAAAGGACCTCTGACACTGGAGCTTGTCAAGGCTTCATGTCTTTTGCCCCAGGCACCATATGAGCCGTGGACCAGGCAGGACTCCTCTCTGCACCTTCAGGGGAAGCTTCACCCACTCAGTTTCACTTGAATTCCTTCTTCGATCTCAATGTGACCTCTTCATCCATAAACCAGTGGCCTGAGCCCAGGGATGCTCTGATGCTATACTACTTTTAAGAGTCACCAAAGCACTCGCAGGGTCCAATTTATAGCAAAATTTGTTTCAAACTTTACATTTGAAAAGCTTACATTTTACATGGGAGGGGGGTGATCCTAAAATTGAAATGATACAGGTAGTGGATACATTCTCTGCTACAGTATGATGATACTTGCAATGAATTTGACACTAACAAACTCATTACAACAGAGCTCACGCCTCAGAGGTCAGGGTTTTCCACATGCTATTACAGACTACTGTTGTCCGGCAGCTCTGTGTTCTGACCAAACACTCAGTTACTCACATTTTGAACTGACTAGTGATGACTGTGTTCATGTTTTAGTGCAGAGCTACATATATTTTATACTGTAAACAGTAAGCAGCATTTTATTCTGAGCTTGCCCTTGGTCAAAGGTTTGGGCCTACAACGCGCTACATGGTCCACTGTGCACAATCGAACACTAATAATCTCCAGCAAATTCTACAGTATTGTGAGCAGATACACTGAACTTAGTGCAGAAACTTAGCAAGGCATGGAAGGCCAATCTGTCTGTGTTAGAAGAATTCTGGGTCAATGCCCATTAGCAAACATTCAGAACCTTAACCTTTGCTATGTGTTCAGATAGCAAACCTAATGTATTTGTGCGATTTGACAAATCTAATTCCATGTGAGCATTATCCAACAATCAGAATTCAACTGATTTACTTTCTTCTTGTGTAGACCTGTGATATGCATAGGGTACCTGAAACAAATCAGAGTTGACAGGGTGTTAAAATACAGACCTGTTCACAGTCTACAGACCTGTTCACAGTCTACAGACCTGTTCAGGCCGTCACCTGTTCTCTTGGTGTTGGTTGTGTGAACTCCGATGGTCTTCCAACGTTGGGACTGTCCCAGACAGCATTTGCCAAATGGAAGCAGCGTATTTTTTCCATTTTCCTTTCACACTAGTTCTTAATTTATGCTTCTGAGAGCCACAGCCTGGCCCTAATGCAGGCTCTCTATCTAGCTGTCAGCCACCCATTCCCTGCTCTTAAACGTGTTTTAAATGCCCCTGTGGGGTCTCTTCCTTAGTTTTACGCTGGCCTCTGTGGAGTCTGTATGGGAAATCCCATAACCTCCACCTTTACCACCCCCACCCCCCACATCAGTGTTCTGGGGCCTTGTGCCCTCCCCAGGATTTAGTTGGAGAAAAATATAATGATATATTGATGTAACTACTCATCTCTCCTCCCGTGATGCTGTCAATCAAGTCTAAACAGAATGTCAGGAACACACACACACACACACACACACACACACACACACACACACACACACACACACACACACACACACACACACATTTGCACATACTTGTGTGAAGTACAGACAAATCAGTGAAGCAGCACCTGTAGATGATGGCAAACTTTAAACATCCTCTAAGAGCTCTAGGTGTCACTACCTCATCTCCTCTCCTGGCATTAACAGACAGGTCACAGCTGTAGGTGGCGTTGCTGTGGGTGTAAGCCTGTTCCTCCCCCTCCTTTGAGTCTGCCTCTGATAACTCCTAATCCCGCCGTCTCCGTGGAGACTCCCGCCGGCGTGATGCTGAAAGGCGGAGCTAACGGTAGCACTAAGCTCCGGTGGTTTTGCCAAAGCCTCTGTGTGCCGCCTACTTCCTCCGCGCTGCCTGCCTCCGTCTGTCGGAGCTCTTCAGGGTCCGTGAAACTCCTGAATCTGCAGTTACTCGCCGCCTCGTCACGGGCCATAATTACAGCGCAAATGTGCTTGTTTGCAGAAATAATCGCGTCGGGATCTCACTGGGTCAGGGGACACGTGGTACACCTGTTTTCCGTGGTTGTAGAAAAAGTGTACAGACGACAGTGTTAAAATGTTGTTGCACAAGTATACGTGTTGCTTATACCATGATGCAAAATGCTATGAATGTTGCTACATTATTTTACTATAAGGTAGATTAAAATATATCACTATGCCTGTGTAGCCCTAAGTTTGTGGTCAGTTTTCACCTCCAGGCAACTATGTACTAAGTAGATATCTTGTTTTTCCCCCCACATTCGGCTTATGTATTAATTAGTAGTGTGATACAAATCATGCTGGGAACAGAGGGGAGTATTTTATCACTGCCTGATCTTATTAGTATTCAGGAGAGGTCCAGTTTAACCGTTTAAAAAGAGCGAACCCAAAGTAAAATGACTTTTTCACTTGTAACTGATGGTCCGTTTGAAAGTTTCAGTGTGGTCTTAACAGCTGTTCTTTTTATCTTTCCATTCTCTCTGTTCTCTCTCTATCTTCCCCTGCTCATTATCTCCCCCATTTTCTCTTCCTTTGTTCTTTCTCACCCTCTCTTTCTCCATTTCACTCCTTTCCTTTTCTCCACCTCCCTTTATTTTTGCGTCGTTCGCTCTCCAGGTATGTCGCGGTGACCCAGTTCTCGCCCACTCACGCACGGAAGGCGTTCCCGTGTTTTGACGAGCCCATCTACAAGGCCACCTTCAGGGTGAGTCTGAGGCACGAGGCCTCCTACCAGTCCCTCTCCAACATGCCCGTGGAGGCCTCCACCGTGGACGAGGACGGCTGGGTCACCAACCACTTCTCCAGGACACCCCGCATGTCCACGTACTACCTGGCGTGGGCTGTGTGTAACTTCACCTACCGAGAGGCAGTCACAGACAGTGGAGTTGTGGTGAGTCTTACACACACACACACACACACACACACACACACACACACACACACACACACACACACACACACACACACACACACACACACACACACACACTCTGTGACATGCAATATATGATTGATAGCCTAAGCAAGGCATGGATGCCTGGCTGTTATGAATGATGGAGAGAGTTAGCGCATGGCTAACTGCTACATTCTGCAATATTGGAGTAAGTGCCCTGGATGTCATTACTGTGTCCTCTGTTTTACTAAAATAGCGTATTTTCTTTGGGGCTTTAGCTATTCTTCACAGAGGGGTTAAAAAAAGCATGTTTTAAGTGTCCCTATGTTTATGGCTGAGAAATAAAACTGCTTATCCTTTGTGGCTGTCAACCAAAACCCCAAATTCATATTAAATTTTAAGCCTTATAAGCCAGACGGCTAAGACGATATTCAGTCTATTTTGTATAGGGTAATGGGTCATTTGTGACCTTCTCACTATTTATATTTCATGAATGCCAATCAGGCTTAGTGTTTATTGAAGCTGTAAGAATTTTCTTGTAAATCCAGTGAACATGTTTATCCCAACTGTGCCGATTATGTTTAACGGAATAAAGTGTATATCTTGGTGGCCAAAGTGCTGCCTGGTGTAGCTCTCAGTTTGTTAATGTTCATTACAGTGTCAGTTGCAAACTGTGAGGTTCACTAAGCTAGGGTTACACTACATTAACTTGACCCCAATCATTGCCATGAATCACAGCCTGGATGAGTCTACCCTAATCGACCCTAGTCTGCAGAGTTTTGGGTCAGAAAATGAGAAGTGTGCTAGACACACCAGAGAATTTATGGTCTCTCAATTGAGTTTCTCGTTTTGGGCCAGTGAGAATATAAATTAACCATATTTGATTTTTTTTTACTGTGCTCTGGTCTAATGTAGCAGCAGTATGCTGGACATTGACTCACATAGACATTGAAAAATCATTCAACAGACTAAAAAAAAGGCTCAAAAGACAATGACAACTAAAAGAACAAAACAGTATACCGTACATAGATTAAACAAATCGCAAAAAACAACAGACTTGTGGATTTAGTCTATAACCAGAGGTGCTAAAAGGGTACGCCCATCTGGGATGAGCACATCTTGGATGAAAGGATTTGTCCAGATTCAGAAAATCTATTACATTTTTATATAACAGATGTTTTACACCATTTCTAAAACACGGGAATTAAACAAAGCATAACTGTTCTTAATTAAAACAACCCAACCCAAGTGTCCAGCTGCACTGTGTTCTGGCCAAACAAGTTACGCACATTTTTTACTGACTAGTGGCGACTGCATTCATGTTTTAGTGCAGAGCTACATTAACAAAGCTGTTTTGTATGAGGTGTAACACTTTGTATATTGCTTTTTTTGTTTGTTTGTTTGTTTCATGAAGGGGAAGAAACTTTTATACATGTCCTTACAGATGTGTTTACACTCATAGGGATGACTACTGGGCATTCCCTTAGACCGTTCACTTTAAAGTGCGGAGGGAGAAGTATGATTCGTGCTGCGATGGTGCTCATATAGTAGCTTTGCTGGAACAAAATGACTGGCTGTGTCTGGAAGAATTTGAGAAAAACTGCACATTCGACAATAAAAATAATGCCCTCTTTTCAGTTTCCTCCTAAGTGATAACATTATTTGTCTATGCTGTTATTAGCATTAGTAGCATTATTAGTGAGCTATTACCTGAGCTAATTTTTTAATGACACAACAGTTAGCAATGCTATCATAACTAGTGCTCGTGTACGTTATACGCTAGTGTGGTGTTAATAATGCTATAATTATTATTGGATGCCCAGACCACTATTTGATCACTTTTTTACTATTTCTGAGCTTTGAATATACAAAATATAACCAAAAGCTCATTTTGAAATTAAAGCTAAGTAGTTTGATCACATAATTTATAAATGATGCTTTTTATGAAATAGGATATCGGACTAAGATTTATGTTGCAATAAAACTTATGATGCTTAAACCAAAGCATTGTTTATTATAATGTCCATAATGAAAACACCCAGGCTGGACGGACCTAGAAGCATTTCTAAAAATCAAACAGCTCTGAGTCCCATCAGTAGATTAAACCCTGACTATCTCTCCAGCCAGCTAACACCAAGACCAACAGAGGAAACATTATTGAGCCTGCCTCTGATACGAAAGCCAGGGTACAGGCCTGAGGAGTTCTCACTTACAAATTACAGGGTATTATAATCCCAAGTCATTTACTGTTACGAACTATTGATTTTTGGAGATACTAAGTGTCTTCTTCATCAGTTAAGAAACGCTGTATGATGCTTCCAAGGCTTTTAAGTGTTCACAATGGTTAAAGTTTCACAGTGAAAGAGGAGGTTGACTAGTATAGAATTTGAACGGTTGCCATCAGTATAGTGGGTCTGCTACGCCCAATTACTCTTGATTGACAGTTTTAAAATCACGCCTTGTTTATCACTGCCTCGGAAATTCATCCCACGGATATTCATTCTCTCAAGCTATTAGAACAGGGGTGTCAAATCTCATCTGCAGAGGGGCAGTGTGACTGCAGGATTTAATCCTCGCAGGTGCACACCTGACTCCTCTTGTTTAATCAGTTGGTCTCAGTCTTCAACAAAGTGATTAGTTGAAACTGGTGAACTCCTGCTTACCTGGAATGAAAACATGCAAGAGGACACTGGCTCTTTGTAGATAAGATTTGACACCTCTGTGTTGGGGGGGGGAGAGTGTGACCCCTCGTGGCTCGTTGTTTATTCATTTCTGGGGTGCGTTATGTGCAGTCAGGTCTTGAAAGCAATTCGACATGTGATTCAACACGAGTTCTGTCACCAAGGTTGTTTTGCCCCTCCAAATTTGCCCCTCTGGAACTGGGGGCTGATTTTCAGTCAACTCTGCCCCACTGCAATTCCATGTGGTCAGTGTAGTTCACTCCGCTATCTGTGAAGATTTGCTGTCACTGTGTGCACTTTTGATCCATAGTGCTTGTGTTTTCTAGTTTGTGAGCTTTCTAGTTTTGGGGCATTTTATGTTTCAAACTGTATTTTGTTCTGATTGTGGATGAGCCTGTGTTAATTGTGTCTTCTTGTGTTTTGACCCTCACTTGCAATGGATTAAGCCAAAATAAAGCTGACACATGTATTCTGCCCCAACTCGTGAATTACAAGGTTTTACGATAGCTTTGCAGTAAAGCCAGTGCACCTGGTGCTATCAGAGACTGGGCTGAGCCCCTTAGTTCAATCACTATATAAGCAAGCCATGTGTTCCTAATGTGTTAAAAGCAGTAGTGAAAAGCACTGCTCACAGAAATCTATCAGCATGCACAGTTCCGTTTCAGCCCCACTTCTGGAAATGTTACCACCCAACGGAGTTTGGGTTCAGCCCTGTGCCCATAGATTTGCCATCTGTCAAAGTTTCATTTATGACTGCCCAGGATACCAGATCTGTGCCCTGCAGAGATGACGCCCAAGTCTGATTTTACACACCAGGAGTTAATATTTAGATGCTTCAGAACATCCCGATTAAAGGATCTTGTGCAGTTAAACTCTGCAGGGCAGTGGTTCTCGTTATAAGTAACCACCACAGGACCACATCTCTGCAGGTGCAGTGCTAGGGCAGGATTCAGGATGATGGATCTTCCGCAGGACCCGTGTTACAAGGTTATCTTTTACCATCTACACCATTCATGTTTCTCTCTCACAGTCTCACTGTTCAGATTGTACCGTCACCTAGCATTGGTATCTTGGCCAGTATGCTATGTAAATAATCTCTTTTGGCACTGCGTTTTATTATTATTTTTTGCTATAATCTGGATCATCTCTTCAGTGTAATAATTGCAGGCATCTAAAGTATTTGTTTCCTATAGTGGCGCATAGCTGTTAGCCCCCCACTCGATCGCTCCGTCAGTCAGCTGGACAGCTGTACCCCCCTTCCCCGAGCTGTCCAACACAGGTGAAGCCGTTAGGAGGGGCCGTGTGAAGCTTGTGTCATGAGAGGGTGAAGCCCTCACCTGTGTTGGGGAGTAAGATTCATACCCGACACACACACCTTTACCTACGTGTGCTGTGTACATACATGCTTGCACTAACTGCACACACACGTACATGTACACATACGTGCAAACTGTGTACATACTGACAGTGTGCACATATACATGTGTGTGTACATGTTGACAGTGTGCACATATACATGTGTGTGTACATGATGACAGTGCACATATACGTGTGTGTACATACTGACAGTGTGCACATATACATGTGTGTGTACATGATGACAGTGCACATATACGTGTGTGTACATACTGACAGTGTGCACATATATGTGTGTGTACATACTGACAGTGTGCACATATATGTGTGTGTGTGTACATGATGACAGTGTGCACATATATGTGTGTGTGTACATGATGACAGTGTGCACATATACGTGTGTGTACATGTTGACGGTATGCACTCCCACACTTTGATAAGTCAGTGGACTGCAGCAGACAGAGGCCTCTCGTCTGTAGCCTGACAGAGGCGACAGAAGCTGTGGAAAAGCTCTACGTTTCTCCTTTTTTCCCGCCGTCCCCGAGTGTTCCATGCTGAGTGCCATTATCCCTCCTCTGGGAGTGTTCCTAACCTCAGCACAGCACACCCAGCGCAGGCTAACGCAGACAGTAGGACACAATACGTGAGGGCTGGAGGATGAATGCTATTATAAGATCTGTGTCAGGGAGAAAGAGGGATCGCACTCTCCAAAAAACAATTAAAAAGACTTCTTCTCCTCCTGGATGTACCAGACCAACCCTAAAGAGCTCAACTCCTCCTCCCCTCACCCCTCCTCTCTTCTCCTCTCCAATTCCTGCCACTTATGTAAATCTTTCTATTTTTCCCCTGATTTCTTCTAATTCACTCATGCTGAATCCGAGAGGAACATGGCTCTTCTGTAGTGTCACTACAGTTTTATTCTAAAAAAAAAAACCCCACACCAAGTTCAGCGCCAATGGGGATTTGGAACCAGATCTTTTTCATGCCTGATCACTCCTTCAGGATCAGT
This sequence comes from Brachyhypopomus gauderio, assembly GCF_052324685.1. Lineage (NCBI taxonomy): Eukaryota > Metazoa > Chordata > Actinopteri > Gymnotiformes > Hypopomidae > Brachyhypopomus > Brachyhypopomus gauderio. Next base: position 42,755 of record NW_027506941.1, on the reverse strand, counting down.
GTGTCCTTGGCATAAAGAAGCAATTTGCTGTGCTTTTTAAAGATATACATGTCAGGAAACTGCAGAAATACTGCTTCTTGACAGATGTAACATGAATCCTCTCAAAATGAGGATGTGGAATCATGTTTTGTGATCTTGATTCTAGGGCCACAGTAGGCCACAGAGCAAGTACAGGCTCTGTAACACGTGAGACATAAAAAAAAAAAAAAAAAAAAGTGCACTTCATATAGCATATGTCCAATCAATGTTACATGACTTAGCTTGTCAACATTAAAATTCTCCAAAGTGAAAAAATCTTGGCTTTATACATATCTGAAAGATAGAGACTGACTTCCCACCTGTTAAAATTCTCAACAAGTTTAATTTTTAAATCTAGACATATCTGAAGGCGACATTGCTTTCCTAAGGGTATTAGATCATCTTTTCTGCTGAGTTGGGTTCCCTGAAGCTTTTAGCCGCCTGAGCGAGGAGCGGGTTCCGTCCTTCAGTCTGTGTGGCTGGACCCGCCTGTCTTTGGCACGCGCTCTGGATCTGCTAAATCAGCCGAGCGCTCCGGTTTCAGCAGACTGGTGTCTGGCACTTTTATTGACCACTTCACGCTCTCTGGCCCTGGCTACACATGGCCTCCTGACAACGGGGCATCATACAGGCCCCTCAACACTCATCAACACTCATCAACTCGCTCACATGCAAATGTCCGTGTAGAGACGGGACCTCTGAGAGTTTCCTCTGAGGTTTGAGCACATCTGGATATCTGGGTGTGTTGCTAGGCAGGCAGTGCTTGGGTGGATTGTTTTTTACAGTCATCAACAAATTACAGCTCTAGACTTAATTAATGTACGGTATTTCTCATTTCATTGGAGCACATTGATACAGATTTGCATCCATGACATCTTGGCTACCTGATGCATATGTTTACCTGTGGTCAGTAGAATTGATACGTCTGCAGTGTGGTTAATTTCATGATGGTATGAGCTAACTAAACCCAGAAAATGTGCCAAAATCATATTGGTTATAACAAACCTTTCCACGCTGTAGTCTTGAAATTTCTGTGCACTGCACATTTTAGACTTCTCCCTGTCCTTAACAGAAGTGACTCAACTAATTAGCTAATTAACAAACCAAAAATGAATTTAGAGCAGAGCAAACACTGAATTGGGCAGTGCTGGACTACGACAGAAACAGTATCCTACATTATGGAGGAAGTCATCTATACAGTAGGATCATCCAACTTGGAAGTAAACACAGGCAGTTTCCAAAAGTTTAATGTTAGAGGTAGATCTCCAAAGGTGAAGATTAGCATACAAAATTATATTACCCTTACGAAGACATTTGAATCTACAGCATGTGAAACAATGTCTGCAAACAGGAAGGGGTTCACTGAACCTCCTACAGTGTAACGGAAGTCAACAGTTTATATCAAACTCCTGAATTTTAGTATTAGAACCTTACAGTGCAAACAAAACCAGGTGTCAGCATACGAAACGTACAATAGTTCTCTAGTCACTTGCCAAAATATCTCACCTTATCCCTCCCCTGAAATGCAGTGAAATGGTTGCGTCCACACTGCAACCACAGGAACGCGTCACATCTCATACCACATATGCAAGATCTGCCAGGCGGCATGTCGGGACGGTTTGAGCCCAGATGGTTATAGGGCTGAGGGCTGTGTTAGCTCCACCGAGCCTGGGTCATGGTAGGCCGTGTGGATCAGCCCTCTGGAGCTTCTCTCTCCTCTGTTGGGCTGATTTCTGACTGGCTGAGTTTTAAGAGACTCCATTCTGTTTCACTCATCCGTGCGCTACAAACCGTGCAGATCCTAAGAGCTTTAGCTAGTGTCATTAGCTGCTCGTCGATAACGGACAGTCGGCCTGTTCAGACACAGTCTATTCCAGCCCAATTAACCCCATTAGAATCCCAGACCAAGCCTCCGTATAAAAAAAGAAGCTTGATTGCTTACACCAAATTGATTATCTCCAAGTCAGAATAACGGCTAATTATTTTGGCGATGCTCATTTGTCTCCTTCAACACAACTGTCCTAATTACGTGCTGTTTTAAAATAATAATATTATTTTTTTGTATCACCTCAGCACTCAGCCATACACATGCCATGGTTTCTTCACCAGTTGCAGAAATGAATTAATAAAGACCAAACACGCCAAATAAACGTCAAATAAAAGTCAAACGGAGAGGCGGTGGCCCTGAAACCAGGTCTGTTTTCTCTCTCGTCTGTGTCTGCGCGTGCATGTTAGGCCAGGCATATGAAGGCATTCATTCCGACTGGATAGATGTCCATGCAGAAAGGTCAGGCATCAGCCCTTGGCTAGCCGAATGGAACAATCACTTTTACACTGGGAATGCATCTCAAACAAAGTGTGACTCTCTCTCTCTCTCTCTCTCTCTCTCTCTCTCTGTCTCATTTCTCTCTGTACTTCTATCTCTCCTGTCTTCGTTTCTCATTTTCTTTCCTTTCTCATTTTTTCTTTACATCTCTTCGTTTCTGTCTGTTCCTTTTTAATTTTCTTGTTCTCTCACTGTGTCCTCTTGTGTGTCCTTGACTATGCATGAGCAGCTGAAAACAAACAAACAAAAAATATGAAATAATAATAACCCAGATGTTGTGGCTGCATAGCAAGCATACGTAAAAGCCATTTAATATAATCTTGCTTAAGAAGTGTGGAAACGGTGGCGTAGGGAGTTAAACAGAAGTGCCCTACGAAGACCTAAAGACAAAAGACGAAGCTTTGGTCCGACGACGGTTACTGAACGCCACGCTCAGTCGCTCCAAAGACGGTGTGGTTGTACTGAACAACAGCGTATGCTCTTTAGTATGCTCGGGGAGGAATGTCCTTTGCAATGAAATAAACAAACAGGGTGTGCGGGGACTTCCAGGTAACAGTACAGAATCTGCTCATGCAGCTACCATTTGATGAAGTCAGTCCTCCCGTTTAGACAGGGCCAGGAGTGTTTCGAATGCGAGCCAGTCATTACGTTTTAGCGAATCGAATATCTGTGGATATGCGAGAAGGTGGGATTCACTACCTTCTCCTTTCAGATCACATTGGCTCTCTTATTGGTCTTGTCAAGATTAGAAGGAAAGATATTCTGAGTGTTGCATTCAGTGTGCCTTCTGGGGATTCTTCTCAATAATGAGATGCCCTCGAGCCAAATGACTGAAACTTAACAAGATATCGCTCTCCTTCTCAACACCCTCTCGCTCTGTCTGTCTGTGCCGTGCCGTTGGAGCAGATCCGGCTGTACGCCAGGCCCGATGCCATTCAGAGCGGATCGGGAGACTACGCCCTCCACATCACCAAGAGACTCCTGCATTTCTACCAGGATTACTTCAAAGTCAAATACTCTCTGCCCAAATTAGGTAAGGCTACATGTGTGTGCGTGCATGACCGCGCGCGGCGCACACCTCCCATTTGTTCTTTGATGGTCGTGCATATGTTATGCATATGTGGTATGTTGCTGGGTGGATTGAGTGTGTGTGTCCATTGGGGGGAGTGGGGGGGGGGGGGGGGGTTTGACTGCAGATGTGACACACATTTACAGATTAACTCAATGCCTCAATGTTCATTCTGGATTTTGGCGAGATTGCACTTGTGTGTTAAAGGTGCTAGAAGTTTATCCATGTATGTGTTAATATTGCTGGATACTGGTTACATGCGTGCAGCATATGGGTGTGTGTGTGTGTGTGTGTGTGTGTGTGTGTGTGTGTGTGACTCGTCTATCTTTCACTCCATTGGGTTTCTGTCAGTTTGGTGTATTCATTTAAATACACACATCGATCTCTCTGGTCTGCAGTGCCCCGTCATGCCCTGTCCTCTGTCCTTTATCTCAGATGCTTCCTTCCTTGTGTGTGTGTGAGTGGAAGCAAACCTGTCATGATATACACTTTTAATTGGTTTCATAAAGTTGAAGCTGGCAACTTTGCTATTGAGCGTGTTGTGGAGAGTGGAGGCCATGTTCAACCCCGCTCTGCCCTCCTGCTCTCCGAGTACATCCTCTCCTTCATTCTCCTCTCTTAACACGTTCTCCCTTTGCTCAACACTCTTTCCCTCTCACTGTAGTATTCCATGAATACTCAACCAGCACCCTCTCATGAACACTGATTCTGCATTCTGTGGGAACTGTTTTGTGTGTGGATGGGCGTGTGTGTGTGTGTGTGTGTGTGTGTGTGTGTGTGTGTGTGTGTGTGTGTGTGTGTGTGTGTGTGTGTGTGTGTGTAAACTGCTTATGGCTCCTTGGGCTGATTTTACTACCCATTGTGTGCATCGTCTTACTTCCAAATGATTTACTTTAAACTGAGTGCTTCTTGTTTATGATTAAATGATTACTTCCAGGGTGACTGATTACATCTGGACTGACAGCACTGATTCATGTCATGGTCCCAGGGTGTGAGATGCTTTGAAATGGGCCTGGCCAGCTAATAAGGCTTTTTCCTTAAAACTATTCTATTGACCGAAGCTCTGAAGGGTTGTCTCATTCATACTTTTCATACCGCATGAAACATTTTAATGAGACTGGGGCCATTTTTAGGGCTTTCAGTTTCCTTTGAGGTCTCAGTTGGTAATGACAGTTGAAGGTACTTTAGGTTGGACTGTTTTATGACAATTAAACCATGCCAGTTCAGCAGGCATAGCCCAACTAGTATGTGTCTCATAACAAAGAGGATCTACTTTGGAGGTAATACGAGTGTAGAAACTGGCAAAGCTTTTCTTGCTAGTTTTTCAGTCCAATGCACACCAATCAAGTACTGTCCACTCTCCCGTTCTCCAAACAAACCCCAACATCCCCTAACAACCCCCAGCATCCTCCTGATATCCTCCAACAAATACCAGCATTCTCATGTTGACAGATGCCTTTTGATTGTTTAGGAAGTTAACTATCAAGCTAAATGCCAGTATGAATGAGGACACCATCTTAGGGACTTCCCTGTGAGTGTTTCCTAGAGAGCTTGTTGGAGAATTTAGGGGCAGTATGTTCTTTGCTTTCATGCTATTTTCACGCCTATTTTCAAAATCAACTTATAAGCCATTCTTAATGTGCAAAACAGTTGCTAAGAACAAGTGTTATGAAGTTAGATGTGTAGGGGTGGGTTTTGGAGCGCGAGACGGTTCCTCTGTGAATGGAGGCCTCATAAGAGAGATGATCTGGATGTAGTGTAAAGGCACCATCTGTGCGCTGGGGGAGTCTGCAGCTGCATGGCCTCGGGTCTCCAACACCAGTACGCTCTGCTGTTCTTGCTCAAAAAAAATGATGGAAAAATGATGGAGAACACTGAGAGAAGGCCGACACGGAGGAGCTCACAAACGACAGACAACATGCTGTCTGGAGTTCTTGAAGAACTCAAGGTTGGCTGCTTGCGGATTTTCTTCTGGAAGCCTTTTTTTATTAAAAATGGCACTGCAGGTGTTTTTCTTTTTCTCAACTGAGACCAGGGGTCCATTTTATTAAAAGGGTCGCTCCAGCGCAACGCCGTGGCTCCATCCACTTTTGGACATTTTTGTTCTTTGCTCTTCTAATCTTTGTTCAGGCTACACTGCATGGTTGGTAGGCGGATTTCAGATCTCACGGACTTCCTTTCAAAATAACGAGTGTGATGTGGTCCGCCGTTAAGCTGAATTCAAAAGTGGCCATTTCTAAAAGTGTAAACATCCATGTGCATCATTAGGCTGCCCAGTTAAAGAAAAAAAACACACAAAGGCCTGGATCTAAAAAGCAACTCTGAGCCAGAAGGATCTACATACAGCCCACAGTGAAGCCCACCTACCAGCATGATAGCTAACAGCCTTTCCCTGCAGTGAGCTGGATCTGGTATTGGAATCAGAGGCAACTTTTAGTTGCGGTGTTGGCTGGGTCCTGTCTCGGGCTCATAGACTTGTCCGTCTGTTTGTGAAGCAGCGTGCGGTGTCCGATCGATCTTGTCCAGCGTAACGGGTCTGAGAAGCGGTGCCGCAGACGGTGACTCTGTTCGGTCATTAAATAGCTCCATCGTTTCAGCACCCGAATTTTAAGCAGAGTCCAATTAGAGCAACTTAATCATCGTCTCCCCTCTCGTGCCTGACAACCCACGTACCCATAAACACACCCACGAGTGAGGGGAGGTGTTTTAGAAGCCGAGACAGAAAGTGATTTCTAAACCTGATCTGGTGAGACGATGGGAAAAGGAGAAAAAGACACTAACAGTAATGACAGACCTTTTGTGTGGACCTACCCTGTATGAAACAGGGCTATAATTAGTGCCTAGAAGATGAATCTATCTGTGTAATTGTGTGTGAGCAGCAGGTGGTGGGCGGGCGTCCAGGCCTTGATCCGCATCTCGCAGCTTTGGAGGCTGTGGTGTGGGCTCGGGCGTGTTGCTGCTACCCCCCCCCCCCCATGCTAAATAGACAGAGCGTCAGTGTGCGGTGTGCACAGCAGCTTTGTCTCACTTTGTATCGTCTTCTTCGCCTCCACGGCGCCCTCTTTTGCCCTTTGTCTGCCTCGTCTTTGGCACGCTGTCATCGATCCATCGCTGCTCCCTCGGCTGTGCCGCTAGGCTGCTTTGAAGCTCTCCGGCATCAGGCTGAGAAACCCCTTCAGCTCCCGGGGGGGGGGGGGGGGGGGGATGTAAAAAAAAATGCTCCAAACCAACAACATGCAAGAGCAGCGCCTGACTGCCACGTTCCTGACGTGACAGGCTTGACGCCCGACTCTTAACACTTTGGCTGGTGCTCCTCGTGAGTAGCAGAACATCACTCACTGTCTGATGTGCAAATGTCAAGGCAATTAGCCATCTAAAAGCCAATTAGGCGTTTAATTACCATCCACCCATCAAATTGGATCATGACAAAGTAAGTGATACTCCAAGAGGTAATAATGCAAAATCAAGCAGCTTGAGGAAATCTGATGTCTGAAATGTACACAACTAAGAATCACAGGTTGCTTGTTCACGTCAGGTAGGGACCAGCTTGGATGAAAAAGCTCAAATCAAATTAAGGAGCTTTTTGCGGACCATGAATATGCAGTGTGTATAGCCCAGCATTGGAACATAAACTGGACTGACACCCGAGAACTTCAGAAGCACTTTACTTTCCTCATCCACTGAAACGCCCCATTTCCCTGCAAACACTGCCGCTTTCGCTGCCACTACATTTTACAGTACAATACACTTCTGCGCTATTCATTTATTTTAAATATACCACGAGGCCACGTTTTCTGAAGTACATCACTACTAAGCCAACAAACATCGACATTAGTACTGAACAAAGAGTATGTCAATGATTCACATTTTGTTAGAAGATTATCTATTGCACCAATGAAAGGAAGAAGTCAAAGTACAGATGAACAGATCAGTGGACAGATGAACAACCTATGACAACCTATGTCTTCTCTTCTGAAAGAAACTCAGGATATTTAGGGTCTTGCAAATATGTTTGTGTGCAACTGTGTCATTGGTGAATTAGTGATGGTAGTGGGTGGCACTTTTCACGACAGGAACCCAAAGTCTAATTTGTCCTCTCCAAACTCACCCTTTACCTTTTTCTATCAACGTTTGAATGTCTAGCAAATATGTTCAAAGTAGCAAAGCTTCCATATATAAAACCTTTATCAGAATACATACACTATGTCTGATCACTATAATTGTTCTTTGTTAGGACTGCTCAGACATATGATCTAACTCAACACCAGATCATAGATCTAAAACTCTGAAACCCAGATGGCGGCACACCAGATTGCATCTGCTTGATCCCGAGGTGTTCCTGAATATCTATCCGACTCTCCTGCTTTGTCCCTGGAACTCATAAAGTGCTTACTGACTGCCAATGTTGCATACATATGTGACGTTCAGACATTGGCGATTCAGGGTAGAGTGGGTGCAGTGCATGCTGGGATGGGGATGATGAGTTTGCTCACCCAGGAAATGGGACTCGTCAGGAGAGAGAGAGCGCAGGGACGTTGCCAAAGCAGAGGAGATCAAGCTGGATGTGTTAATCTGAAAGAATGGGAGATCACAGGCCCAACAGTGGGCCAGTGTATTATCCAGCCTGCCCGTTGGCTCTGCCCCATGGGCTGCTCAGTTTTAAACCCGTTCGGCTGTGATAGAACTGAGTTTGTGCTCCGAAGCCTCCTGAATAAATTCACCCCCAGTGCAGGACCACACAGACTGTATAGACTGAATGTTCAACCCCATTCAACCCCAGACACAGTTTCATCTGGTTTGTCCATTCTTTTCAGGAAACTTTCTAAATCAACTGACATCATCAAAAATATTGGGATTTGTTGAACCAGATATCAGTTTTAGGGTTGATGTTGAATCTGTGATTTATGTTTACAATCAACTTATAATTTTCACATTAATCTCACCATTTTTATTTCACAGTTGTTAGTGACAAGCTCTCACTTTGGAACTTACTAATTGCAGTGCTGTTGTTTCTGTTTGTGTTGAAACTCTTAAAGCTGTTGTAATTGATTTTATAGTTCTGGTTAAATAAACTAACCCTCAAGGAAGATTTAGTGATAAAGGTAAAGGCAGTTTTTCCAAAATATTTACCTTAAATACACCACTTATAGCAACATTAGTAGATTTTAGGTTTGGGAGTAGCACTTTTTTTCTGTTTTATTTATTTATTTATTTGTTAATTTGTTTATTTTTTTATTGTCTCTTTAGGGAGATTGCACTGTTCTGGCAGATATTGGACTTATCCATTACTATCCATTATGTTTCTGTCTTCGTCAAAGTGTGTCGTCTCTCCAAGGTCACCCTCATGGAGCTTTTTGTTCTTATTATTTCACATAAATCTGACCAGTGAAATTGTCTCTCCCCCCCAAAATAAAAAAAGAATTCGCAGTTCACAGTTCAGATTTGAATGGCCATATAATAATTCCCATCAATGCTCACTGCTTATCAAAATAAAAAAAGAGAGCCCATGATAATATTCAATTTCCTGTCACCTTCCTCTACACTTTTGCGGCTCTGAGTTACTGCAGCGGGCTGATAGCTATCACTGAGTCTTTCTATGGCAGCACAGGCTAGGACAGGCACTCTGGGAAGGAAAAAAAAGATAATGCTAATCCTTTATCAAACTCATTACACCTTATTGAGGGTGGACGAGGGCTTGGCCACGGTGTGAAAGCAGACCCGATGCCCCTGAGAAAGCAGGAGTCATAAAATTCAAGGGTACAAAGAGGAGAGAGAAATGAGCTGCACTGTAAACGTGTCACTGATCTGTTATCTGGGTGACGAAGGTCAGGGATGTGTGATGAAGGTCAGAAACTCTGCCACCCTTCTGCGCACCGTGGAAGTAAATTACAGAGGGAATGTCGGGATCTTGCCATTACAGAATTTGATGCATAACAGATCGTGCAAAAAAGGAGGAAAGGTGCAACGTTATAGGTATTGCAACCCCTTGAAATCATTCCTCTGACTTTGAAGTGAAATAATGTCGAGTGTGTACTCGGATTTCATTAAAGTTTGAATCTTCTTTTTTTCTCATTCCATGGTGTGCAAGTTAAGGATTGCTATGAGCAGTGCTTACTGCGCTGCCTATTAGCCAACTTCTTTGTTAGCCTTTAGTTATTCCTTTTGTCTTTTGTTACATTTGTATATTTATTTATTTAGTCTCTTATTATTTTTGCAGTAGGTTTCTGAATATATTTTCACTCTTCAATCGGTATATTTTTGCTTGTCCAAAAGAAGAATGTGCTGACTCTGATGCTTCACGTCATCTGATCTCTCTTTTTGTCTCTCTGACGCTTCACGTCATCTGATCTCTCTTTTTGACTCTCTGACGCTTCACGTCATCTGATCTCTCTTTTTGACTCTCTGACGCTTCACGTCATCTGATCTCTCTTTTTGTCTCTCTGAAGCTTCACGTCATCTGATCTCTCTTTTTGACTCTCTGATGCTTCACGTCATCTGATCTCTCTTCCTGACTCTCTGACGCTTCACGTCATCTAATCTCTCTTTCTGATTCTCTGACGCTTCACGTCATCTGATCTCTCTTTCTGACTCTGATGCTTCACGTCATCTGATCTCTCTTCTTGACTCTCTGATGCTTCACGCCATCTGATCTCTCTTCCTGACTCTCTGACGCTTCACATCATCTAATCTCTCTTTCTGTCTCTCTGACACTTCACGTCAGCTGATCTCTCTTCCTGACTCTCTGATGCTTCACGTCATCTGATCTCTCTTTCTGACTCTCTGACGCTTCACATCATCTAATCTCTCTTTCTGTCTCTCTGACACTTCACGTCAGCTGATCTCTCTTCCTGACTCTCTGATGCTTCACGTCATCTGATCTCTCTTTCTGACTCTCTGACGCTTCACATCATCTAATCTCTCTTTCTGATTCTCTGACGCTTCACGTCATCTGATCTCTCTTTCTGACTCTGATGCTTCACGTCATCTGATCTCTCTTCTTGACTCTCTGATGCTTCACGCCATCTGATCTCTCTTCTTGACTCTCTGACGCTTCACATCATCTAATCTCTCTTTCTGTCTGTCTAACACTTCACGTCAGCTGATCTCTCTTCCTGACTCTCTGATGCTTCACGTCATCTGATCTCTCTTCCTGACTCTCTGACGCTTCACGTCATCTGATCTCTCTTCCTGACTCTCTGACGCTTCACATCATCTAATCTCTCTTTCTGTCTCTCTGACGCTTCACGTCATCTGATCTCTCTTTTTGACTCTCTGATGCTTCACGTCATCTGATCTCTCTTTTTGTCTCTCTGACGCTTCACGTCATCTGATCTCTCTTTTTGACTCTCTGATGCTTCACGTCATCTGATCTTTCTTTCTGTCTCTCTGAAGCTTCACGTCATCTGATCTCTCTTTCTGACTCTCTGATGCTTCACATCAGCTGAGCTCTCTTTCTGACTCTCTGATGCTTCACGTCATCTGATCTCTCTTCCTGACTCTCTGATGCTTCACGTCATCTGATCTCTCTTCCTGACTCTCTGATGCTTCACGTCATCTGATCTCTCTTCCTGACTCTCTGACGCTTCATGTCATCTGATCTCTCTTCTTGACTCTCTGATTCTTCACGCCATCTGATCTCTCTTTCTGACTCTCTGATGCTTCACGTCATCTGATCTCTCTTTCTGTCTCTCTGACACTTCACGTCATCTGATCTCTCTTCCTGACTCTCTGACGCTTCACATCATCTAATCTCTCTTTCTGTCTCTCTGACACTTCACGTCAGCTGATCTCTCTTTCTGATTCTCTGACGCTTCACGTCATCTGATCTCTCTTCCTGACTCTCTGACGCTTCACATCATCTAATCTCTCTTTCTGTCTCTCTGACACTTCACGTCATCTGATCTCTCTTTCTGATTCTGACGCTTCACGTCATCTGAGCTCTCTTTCTGATTCTCTGACGCTTCACGTCATCTGATCTCTCTTCCTGACTCTCTGATGCTTCACGTCATCTGATCTCTCTTCTTGACTCTCTGACGCTTCACGTCATCTGATCTCTCTTTCTGTCTCTCTGACGCTTCACGTCATCTGGTCTCTCTTCCTGTCTCTCTGACGCTTCACGTCAGCTGATCTCTCTTTCTGACTCTCCTGTCTTCAGCTGTTCTTACCAGTCCCACATGGTTCAGCTCTACGCGTGTAACTTTGTCTCTTCTTCACACATGCACGTGTGATAACGAGGAGCTCTAATTTCATCTCGAACTAAGCACATCAGGCTCCATTAGCAGGCATCTCTAATTCATGAATTAATTTAGTGTTCTCTCGTGGGATTCGCATGTGTGTTTGTGCCTGCTTTATGTCCTTTATCAGAATAGGTTATTAACACAGAGGTAAGAGGAGAGAGAGTCCTTTAACTTTCCCACTTTTCTTTCCTAGGCACATCTCTCTCTCTCTCTCTCTCTCTCTCTCTCTCTCTCTCTCAGCCACTGCTCTCACCTCTCTGCTCACACAATGAAGGGGGGATAGTATCACAGAGTCACAATTTGGAAAAGTCAGTCACTACCCATTCAGTAAAAACACAGCCAGAAGTAACCTGTTAACAAAAACAGAAATGTGGAAATACTGATCGCTTAATAAAAATCTGGATAGCTGATGTAATAATAATTTAGAGAGTGAAAGATGAGGACACTGGAAGTGGTCAATCTGCCGTACTGATATGGCGATGTAGCGTTACATTGTGTATTAAGTGAGCGACAGCACGTCTCAAATCGACCGTTTTCAATGGATGTGACAACCGGTCAACAGGTGATGAGGTGGTGGTTTAAGTAGGACATGTTTTATTCATATATTTGCGCGCTTGTTATGTTTTTAATAATGTATAGATTTGAAACTGCTGTAACTTCCTGTTTTAAATGGTTTAATTCGGTTCCAACTCATCTAACCTGGATAACAATAGCTATATAGCTAATATTGACTAACTAGCATTAGGTAGGTTCATTAGGTTCTGTTCATTATTACAGATTGATATTCACAACCTTATTTCACATATACATAGATAGAGAGGCTAATTTATTTGATTATTTTGATTTACCCTATGTGGCTATACAGATGGCTAGGTTAACTACTTAAAATCATAGACAAAATGAATAGGGTTAGGGTTGTTTATCTTTAAGGTACTATAAATTCATAGTCAAGCTAAAACTGCTGATGCCACATAGTAAAACAAGTATGTGTGAACCGTACCTTATCCTCGTCTGTTCCAGTGAAGTATAGCAACGTTTTCTGGAGTTCTTAATTAAATACAAATACATTAAAAACAGTAAATAAAGTAAAATAAATCCCGACGCTGTACTAATTTCATATATAACAAACACCTTATAGTTTGTTGGGTGGATAACACCGGATTTTTTTACCCCATGGTTGCACAGGGGAGCGTTTGGCACTGGGCGTTAGTTCACAAAACGCTTATATGGGCTGTTGGATATACAGTCTATTGAAATATATTGGATTTGCTGTTTTGCAACCAATGTCACTAGTTCAGATGTTTCTAAGGTAGCTCACTACTTACAGGTAGATGTGGTAATAGATTAACTAGTTAAATCTAGCTAGTTAAACCTATTTTTTAGCCTCCCTTGTTAGTAGCTAAACTTCTTTGCTACAACCATTAGCTGCCGGAGACACCCGTGACAATATTTCTGAACTTAGTTATGCTTGTTCCTACAGTTTGAGTAAAAGTACAAACGACTGTGCCTTCTGACATTTGAAAAGGTGAGCAAAATGTTTTCTGCAACCCCAATAATTGCCAAACCCAAAAATTTACAAAGACTGGCTGATTTGACATTTTTGGTCAATCGACAGTTGTTTGGCTATAAGTCACCGTGAGTTCCGTAAAGGTGGATCTGACTCAAAGTATTTGTCTGAATTTTAGCTGGGAAGAGTCATTGACGTCAGTGACCTTACAAAATGCTTTTAACTTAACTTATGGAGAAATTGGAATTTACCTTGATGGAATTTGAAAAACATCTAGATGTGAGTCTTACCAGGATGTATCTGACATCCCTCTTCTATTTTCTCTTTGTGTGTGTGTGTGTGTGTGTGTGTGTGTGTGTGTGTGTGTGTGTGTGTGTGTATGTGTGTTTACATATGCAAATGTTATCACAAGCAGTTTGGGCCTGCAGTCTGTTTGAGAACACATCATGTGTCCTGAATGTCAATGGGGCCTTACATGAATGACTAAATGTCATCGTTGCATCATCTGTGGGACTTTGTGATATTCTAAACACACTGATGCAAAGCTGCTCTTTATAGAGTTAAAAGCAATAGTGTTGCTATTTCTCTAGCAGACCACAAAGGCCTGAGGAGTGTTTGATAATGTGTATGTGGTGGGATTGCTGAGGTGTCAGGAAGGCTATTGGTCTCTCTCTTTCTATTTTTCGCTCTCTTTCTCTCTGTCTCTCCCTCTCTCTCTCTTGCCTGCCCTAGTCAGTTACCATCTTCTACTTATCGTCATTTGGTGTATATGTATAGTAGGAAATATAAACAGGACAAGCAGTATATAGGTATGCACACTGTAATGTATGATAAAAGCTATAATCCGTCATATGTAATAAGTTAATTTTTGAGAGATCACGGTAAAACACATTTTGACTGATTGCATTTGGGTAACTCAAATTCATTAAAAGGAGAAAGACTACTGGGAAACAAGATAGCTCCTGAGTGCTTAACAAGATAACTCCAAAGTTAATTAGAAAGTCTTTCTCTGACTTTGAGGGGAGCTAGCCCTGGCTGTCCTAACATACTTCTGTTTATATTAGGCATAGCTAAATTGTCCTGACAGCCTTAAAAAAGGCATGTGAACAAAAATAAAGATTACCTCAGGGTGGAGGGGGGGGGGGGGGGGGTAAAAAAATCATCACTAATATGTGTTATGTTTGTAAATGTATTACATTCCATTGCAGACATTAAGGTGCAGAGATCTTTAGGTAAAGGGACTGTTTCCCCAGTATGAGCTCCGTGGTCTTGTATCTCATTTATGCAGTATCACTTGGCTGCACTCTGATCCTTGTCTATAATAGCGGTGCACTGTGGTTGATAATCAGAACATCCGGTATTCCAACATGCAGCTGAGAGATTAAATGTGTTAGCTGAGCGGTTACAGAAACAAGGGTTTGGGAGGAGCTGTGTGTAATCGTTTTCAACAGTATGGTCTGCACTCTAAAACGGGGCTGTGAGCCGTGTTTGCATTAATTATTGAAACTACACTGGTTACGTAGGATGGAGGAAGAAGGAGAAGACAGGTGAACACCATCACTCAAACTCTTGTTTATTTCAGAGATTTGAAAAGGTGAAGTATTATGTATTCTCATGAAACACAAATGTGTGTGGTTTTTGCACTGTAGTGTGAGAATTTGTTTTTCATGTAGGTAATAACATATGTACAGTAGGTAGCGATGTCAAAGGAAACTACATGCTTGTGGTTTAACAAACTCTTCTTGTTGATTATGTGGGATGCTAGCTGGAAAGAAGTTAAGAAACACCAAACCTATCATGAAACAACAGTGTACATACTGATTCCTCCTGCTGTTGAGTCCTTGCTGTTGATTCCTCAAGCGAGTCCTTGTTTATCATTAATGCGTGGCGTAAATCTATGTACATTTTTACTAGCTTGTGTGAGTTAATGCATTGCTGGCAATAATACATTTCAGTTGTCTTTACAGCTGCACTGTATTTGTAATCAAGTGTCATCCACCCCCTTTGAAAAATAGCAGAAAATATCTTGTGTTACTGCTTCGGTGGGCCGTCGCATGACAGGCTGTAGTCTGCTAGTGGCGTAATCTGAAAGTCAGTCATGCCCCTGAGATGGTCCTGGGGTGAGCTCGTTGTGGAGTCGGTTAGGTCAGGAGTTACAGCATCAGAAAAATGTCCAGCAGGTCCCAAGTGCTCCACCAGGAATACTGGGATTGGCAGCTGGGCGTCAGTACCGGTCGTCAGGTCTGTAACAGCAGGGGAGGTCACTCTCCAAAGGCAGCTCACTTTCCACCTCGATCCATCTGACGGAGTGAAGGTGGCTGGCCCTGGCTGATCACTGATCTGCAAAGGCCCAGACCAGAATAACTGTGGCTTATGGTCTTGGTGGCAGCCCAGATGCCGTCAAGAAACTTCAGATGCAGTCAAGGTCTGTGAAACGAGGTGTCCTCGGTCTCCGAGTCCTGCCGAGCCGTTGTTTCATTCTACTGTTGCAGTTCTCCCACTCACCAGAAACCCTGTGCAGTTTCACCATGACTTCCACGGTTGATACCAGACCTCACCAGTCAATGCCTGTCAATAAGCAGAAAGTTGCTTTAACTTCCCAATGCCCTGATGATACTCACAAGTCATGGTGAGGACATAGGACAGCTGGAAACAACAGACTACACAGAAACCCTTCCAAGACAAACACTCATCTTCAACCTGAAATAAAGGCCTCAGCTCTTCTGATCTTAGAGAGTCACCTGGTATGGATAAAGCTCACGGCTGGGAGAAGCCGGGATTCCGCTGAGAAAACACCTGAAGCACTTAGAGAGAGAGAGATGGCTGCCAAGAGACAAAATTGGAGCATCTGGATAAACTCGGGTTTAGCTGTGGGCAGGTCTGGCACCAGAGGGCCTGTAATTGGAGAGTACTGGGGAAGGAAGCAGAGGTAGCCAGCCATCCTTCCCAGAACGGTAACACACCGAGCTGGACAGGTGGGCTTGGGTATGCCTTCATGTTTGAGGGGAGCAGACAGAGAACGTTGCTCCCTGCACGATAATGTCATGCAGGTAAATCACTACCCCCAGAGTTGTCAGCAAAAATGGTTGACAGGCCTTTTTCCAAAAGTACATAGAAGTAGAGCACCTGCATATAACGCAAAAAAAAAGTATGAGTCATGAACTTATTGGTATGTTCAGCCATCTGGTCTCTAATCAGTTCATCCTCCCGAGGTCTAAACCTACAGAATCTACCCAAGCCCTTCAGATCAACTCCATGCAGCGAAACTGACTCATGAGCCTTTTGTATGTTTGGAAGAAAAAAAAATCCATTGGAAAATGCTGTGAGTAGAAGCAATATGGCTAGACTGCACAGTAGCAGTATGTGGGAGCACTGGCAGGGCCTTACGTCTCTTAAAAAAAGTCTCCATCCTTCAGTGCCTAAGCAATACGTTAAGGCAAGAGCTTCGGTATGTGTTTCAAATGACTCAGTCAGAGAGTGCAAGGAACCGAGGCCTCATCAGCGAGTGAAAGGGAAGGAGAAGGTGGAGAGAACAAAAACCGCATCCTTCACCAGTGTTATGAATAACTCGCAAAGCCCCGTGTTTAACTGGAGTGCTACTTGGCTTCACCGTATACCCTCGAGGACTTCTGCGCGATCACACGTGCCAATACCTCAACCAAATTATTTGATGATAATCCATAATCCAAAGATCTAATCTTTATTTGATCCATATGAATTACATTTTTAAGAGATATTTGTCAAATAAACTCACATTGTAGCCAATGTGCCACAATTGGACAATCAACTCCATGCCTTTATTTTCCACCGTAGGGCAAAACTGTTACCATGGTAGTGTCAGGACTTTCTGCTCTACTGCAGATTCCTGGTACCAGCTATGGTTTCCTTTTCTCCGAGTGTTGTGCTGGAAACCGCAGCCATGTAATATTTGTGATGCTGACGCTTTCGCACCACAAACCAGCTGGGGTCGCTGCATGCGTCTCATGTGATAATTTCATTGCATTGTTTTCAGTGTTTCTTTTTATGTGCACAAAATAGCACAGGATATATTCACACGCTGAGAGAGTGAGAGAGAAGGCAACCAGACGCCTGTCCTGTAGTTGTGTAAGTGTAACACCAACCGGTGAAAAAAACCTCCAGTCTTTACTTCATTACACCATCCCACCCAAACTGCAGCTCTGATCACGGTTAGCTAACTGTGCTGAGAAGACCACACTAGTTTGTAAGCATTCAGTGCCAAACCTTGCTCATGTGGTAAATGCAGTTAGATTGATTACCGTGTGTGCTCAGAATCATTTGGCCGTACAGTGGAAAAGGGGATTATGACTTCACTACAGTCTTCATAATTGGTGCTAAGCAACTACAAGTTCTGCACAAGTGAAATGCAGAAACTATGTTCAAAAATGGCCCCACTGACTGTGTGGGCACCCAGTTTCAGATTAATATAATAACTCAGCCTCAAGTAATCTCAAGTCTCATAAAATAGATTCAGCCATGAATATGTACATTTAATACACGAAATGATCAATACAAACTAATATTAATGGTGTGATTATTCAGTACAAAAAATCTAATAAATAAAAACTTTGATTTGAAAAATATTTGACTTCCACACTGTGTGGTACCTGTACATGTCTGCATGCTGATGGCTCCAGACATTTCACTTACTTACTGAGAGTCGCTTGTTATTAGAAGCAGTAATCGAGGCTCGGCTTGTGGCTGGGATCAGACTCATTTGTCAGAGGGACTTACATTGTCGCTGAGTTTAGTCAGGACTTTAAAGGAAGCCCATTCATCACCGCACGCCCGCACACCACATGCCCGCTGCTTCTGATTGGGCATTCGGGACCAACTGCAGAAACTCGGGGGACCAAGCACAGATCCTGCTTCTTAAATGGCTCTTATTCATTAACGGCTGCAGTTTCTAGAGTGAAATGTCTTCCGTGCCTTTGCTGCTCTTCAAGTTAGATACCATCTGTCTGTCTGTCTGTCTGTCTCACTCTCTGTCCGTCTGTACTGATGTGGACAGCATTTTAGCATGACAATGGTTGCCAAAGAGCTAAGTGCTTGTAAGTCCCGCTTTAAATTTTCTTAGAACGAAGGTGCATGTGGCTGTCTGTGGGGCTTTCGTGTGGGGAGGATTTCAGTACAGGCAGAAGATGATGAATTTGCAGTGAATGAACATTGGGTGTTCATTCTGGAATAGGGATTAAATCTGAACCTCCCAAAGCCTGGTCAATACTCCATAATTTTATGCCATAATTGGATTGATTATGACAAAGAGGAGACATGTTGCTGGATGACACTGTCAATGATGCCATTCATGCAAAACACACCACACACACCCACACACACACACACACACACACACATATTCATACACTCCTCCATGCATCTTGCAAGATTGCTAATGTCACCAAAAGCTGATATGTACATCTTTAGTGGTAGACAGAACGTAAATGTAGTATAATATCCAGTAACATTTGTAGTTATAAACTTCTTTTTTGTGTGTGTTTCAGCTCCGAGCAGTTGCAGTTTTCTGCAGTTGCCACTGTAATTCATGGAGCACTCATAATCTAAATATCTAGGCTGTTTTGGATGTAGAGTTCTCCTCGTTTCCCCTGGAGTCAAAGCGTGAAACGCGTGTATGTCTTCACGTCATCTCACGACGCTGTCAGCTGTCAGATTCCGCCGCATTGCTGCTCACTCTGACAGACTCTGCATTTCTGAGCTTGCTACAGGTCTACGGGTAAACTGGTAAAACCAGGACTGTGCCGACACGGTAACGAGTGAAACTGCATATGCGTGAATTACTGTAGAATTGGCCCTTATTCATGGCAGCGTCATGTCAGTATATTGTCTTATTCACCAGATTTGCATCAAGTATCCCCCAAAATAAGTGTGAGTGAATTTTTATTTATTTATCACTCACACATTCACTCACTCACTCACTTATTCACCAGATTTGCATCGAGTATCCCCCAGAATAAGTAATTAAGCAAAACGGTCACACGAAGCTGTGATTGGCAGAGGAGAGAGAGTGCAGTTGATCTGTGTTAACACTGTGAATGATAAATTGAGTTACTAACGTAGACAGAGTCTGACTCCAGGTTATGGAAGATACCGTAGGGACATGAGCTCTGACAGATCTGACTATTTATAAAGCCTTTGTTACCAGATTGGTATCCATACCACATTGCAGTGAAATCACCTAAAGGAGGGGTGTCTTACTTCTTACCATAGATAATAGTGTTAAGTAAGAGTTTCCTTAAGGAGGGGTGTTGAGTAGAGAACAGTGTTTCCTTAAGGAGGGGTGTTGAGTAGAGAATTGTGTATCCTAAAGGAGAGGTGTTGAGTTGAGAACAGTGTATCCTAAAGGAGGGGTGTTGAATAGAGAACAGTGTTTCCTAAAGGAGGGGTGTTGAGTAGAGAGCGGTGTTTCCTAAAGGGGGGGTGTTGAGTTGAGAACAGTGTTTCCTAAAGGAGGGTTGTTGAGTAGAGAGCGGTGTTTCCTAAAGGGGGGGTGTTGAGTTGAGAACAGTGTTTCCTAAAGGGGGGGTGTTGAGTAGAGAGCGGTGTTTCCTAAAGGAGGGGTGTTGAGTTGAGAACAGTGTTTCCTAAAGGGGGGTGTTGAGTAGAGAACAGTGTTTCCTAAAGGAGGGGTGTTGAGTAGAGAATTATGTATCCTAAAGGAGGGGTGTTCAGTAGAGAACAGTGTTTCCTAAAGGAGGGGTGTTGAGTAGAGAGCAGTGTTTCCTAAAGGACGGGTGTTGAGTAGAGAATTATGTATCCTAAAGGAGGGGTGTTCAGTAGAGAACAGTGTATCCTAAAGGAGGGGTGTTGAGTAGAGA
This sequence comes from Brachyhypopomus gauderio, assembly GCF_052324685.1. NCBI lineage: Eukaryota > Metazoa > Chordata > Actinopteri > Gymnotiformes > Hypopomidae > Brachyhypopomus > Brachyhypopomus gauderio. The sequence goes on along the minus strand of NW_027506941.1, from coordinate 22,747 downwards.
GCGGTGTTTCCTAAAGGAGGGGTGTTCAGTAGAGAGCGGTGTTTCCTAAAGGAGGGGTGTTGAGTAGAGAACGGTGTTTCCTAAAGGAGGGGTGTTGAGTAGAGAGCGGTGTTTCCTAAAGGAGGGGTGTTGAGTAGAGAGCGGTGTTTCCTAAAGGAGGGGTGTTGAGTAGAGAACAGTGTTTCCTAAAGGAGGGGTGTTGAGTAGAGAACTGTGTTTCCTAAAGGAGGGGTGTTGAGTAGAGAACTGTGTTTCCTAAAGGAGGGGTGTTGAGTAGAGAACAGTGCTTCCTAAAGGAGGGGTGTTGAGTTGAGAACAGTGTTTCCTAAAGGAGGGGTGTTGAGTGGAGAACTGTGTTTCCTAAAGGAGAGGTGTTGAGTAGAGAGTGGTGTTTCCTAAAGGGGGGGTGTTGAGTTGAGAACAGTGTTTCCTAAAGGAGGGGTGTTGAGTAGAGAACAGTGTTTCCTAAAGGAGGGGTGTTGAGTAGAGAACTGTGTTTCCTAAAGGAGGGGTGTTGAGTAGAGAGCAGTGTTTCCTAAAGGAGGGGTGTTGAGTTGAGAACAGTGTTTCCTAAAGGAGGGGTGTTCAGTAGAGAGCGGTGTTTCCTAAAGGAGGGGTGTTCAGTAGAGAGCGGTGTTTCCTAAAGGGGGGGTGTTGAGTAGAGAGCGGTGTTTCCTTAAGGAGGGGTGTTGAGTAGAGAACAGTGTTTCCTAAAGGAGGGGTGTTGAGTAGAGAACTGTGTTTCCTAAAGGAGGGGTGTTGAGTAGAGAGCAGTGTTTCCTAAAGGAGGGGTGTTGAGTTGAGAACAGTGTTTCCTAAAGGAGGGGTGTTCAGTAGAGAGCGGTGTTTCCTAAAGGAGGGGTGTTCAGTAGAGAGCGGTGTTTCCTAAAGGGGGGGTGTTGAGTAGAGAGCGGTGTTTCCTAAAGGAGGGGTGTTGAGTAGAGAGCGGTGTTTCCTTAAGGAGGGGTGTTGAGTAGAGAACAGTGTTTCCTAAAGGGGGGGGGTGTTGAGTAGAGAGCGGTGTTTTCTTAAGGAGGGGTGTTGAGTTGAGAACAGTGTTTCCTAAAGGAGGGGTATTGAGTAGAGAGCAGTGTTTCCTAAAGGAGGGGTGTTGAGTTGAGAACAGTGTTTCCTAAAGGAGGGGTGTTCAGTAGAGAGCGGTGTTTCCTAAAGGAGGGGTGTTCAGTAGAGAGCGGTGTTTCCTAAAGGGGGGGGTGTTGAGTAGAGAGCGGTGTTTCCTAAAGGAGGGGTGTTGAGTAGAGAGCGGTGTTTCCTTAAGGAGGGGTGTTGAGTAGAGAACAGTGTTTCCTAAAGGAGGGGTGTTGAGTAGAGAACTGTGTTTCCTAAAGGAGGGGTGTTGAGTAGAGAGTGGTGTTTCCTAAAGGGGGGGTGTTGAGTTGAGAACAGTGTTTCCTAAAGGAGGGGTGTTGAGTAGAGAACAGTGTTTCCTAAAGGAGGGGTGTTGAGTAGAGAACTGTGTTTCCTAAAGGAGGGGTGTTGAGTAGAGAGCAGTGTTTCCTAAAGGAGGGGTGTTGAGTTGAGAACAGTGTTTCCTAAAGGAGGGGTGTTCAGTAGAGAGCGGTGTTTCCTAAAGGGGGGGTGTTGAGTAGAGAGCGGTGTTTCCTTAAGGAGGGGTGTTGAGTAGAGAACAGTGTTTCCTAAAGGAGGGGTGTTGAGTAGAGAACTGTGTTTCCTAAAGGAGGGGTGTTGAGTAGAGAGCAGTGTTTCCTAAAGGAGGGGTGTTGAGTTGAGAACAGTGTTTCCTAAAGGAGGGGTGTTCAGTAGAGAGCGGTGTTTCCTAAAGGAGGGGTGTTCAGTAGAGAGCGGTGTTTCCTAAAGGGGGGGTGTTGAGTAGAGAGCGGTGTTTCCTAAAGGAGGGGTGTTGAGTAGAGAGCGGTGTTTCCTTAAGGAGGGGTGTTGAGTAGAGAACAGTGTTTCCTAAAGGAGGGGTATTGAGTAGAGAGCAGTGTTTCCTAAAGGAGGGGTGTTGAGTTGAGAACAGTGTTTCCTAAAGGAGGGGTGTTCAGTAGAGAGCGGTGTTTCCTAAAGGAGGGGTGTTTAGTAGAGAGCGGTGTTTCCTAAAGGGGGGGTGTTGAGTAGAGAGCGGTGTTTCCTAAAGGAGGGGTGTTGAGTAGAGAGCGGTGTTTCCTTAAGGAGGGGTGTTGAGTAGAGAACAGTGTTTCCTAAAGGAGGGGTGTTGAGTAGAGAACTGTGTTTCCTAAAGGAGGGGTGTTGAGTAGAGAGCAGTGTTTCCTAAAGGAGGGGTGTTGAGTTGAGAACAGTGTTTCCTAAAGGAGGGGTGTTCAGTAGAGAGCGGTGTTTCCTAAAGGAGGGGTGTTCAGTAGAGAGCGGTGTTTCCTAAAGGGGGGGTGTTGAGTAGAGAGCGGTGTTTCCTAAAGGAGGGGTGTTGAGTAGAGAGCGGTGTTTCCTTAAGGAGGGGTGTTGAGTAGAGAACAGTGTTTCCTAAAGGGGGGGGGGGGGGTGTTGAGTAGAGAGCGGTGTTTTCTTAAGGAGGGGTGTTGAGTTGAGAACAGTGTTTCCTAAAGGAGGGGTATTGAGTAGAGAACAGTGTTTCCTAAAGGGGGGTGTTTAGTAGAGAACAGTGTTTCCTAAAGGAGGGGTGTTGAGTTGAGAACAGTGTTTCCTAAAGGAGGGGTGTTGAGTAGAGAGCGGTGTTTCCTAAAGGGGGGGTGTTGAGTAGAGAGCGGTGTTTCCTAAAGGAGGGGTGTTGAGTAGAGAGCGGTGTTTCCTAAAGGAGGGGTGTTCAGTAGAGAGCGGTGTTTCCTAAAGGAGGGGTGTTGAGTAGAGAACAGTGTTTCCTAAAGGAGGGGTGTTGAGTAGAGAACAGTGTTTCCTAAAGGAGGGGTGTTCAGTAGAGAGCGGTGTTTCCTAAAGGAGGGGTGTTGAGTAGAGAGCGGTGTTTCCTAAAGGAGGGGTGTTGAGTAGAGAGCAGTGTTTCCTAAAGGGGGGTGTTTAGTAGAGAACAGTGTTTCCTAAAGGAGGGGTGTTGAGTAGAGAACTGTGTTTCCTAAAGGAGGGGTGTTGAGTTGAGAACAGTGTTTCCTAAAGGGGGGGTGTGAGTAGAGAACAGTGTTTCCTAAAGGAGGGGTGTTGAGTAGAGAGCAGTGTTTCCTAAAGGAGGGGTGTTGAGTAGAGAACAGTGTTTCCTAAAGGAGGGGTGTTGAGTAGAGAACTGTGTTTCCTAAAGGAGGGGTGTTGAGTAGAGAACTGTGTTTCCTAAAGGAGGGGTGTTGAGTTGAGAACAGTGTTTCCTAAAGGAGGGGTGTGAGTAGAGAACAGTGTTTCCTAAAGGAGGGGTGTTCAGTAGAGAGCGGTGTTTCCTAAAGGAGGGGTGTTGAGTAGAGAGCGGTGTTTCCTAAAGGAGGGGTGTGAGTAGACAACAGTGTTTCCGGTCCAAAGCCATATTCCACACGAGCAGCTGGCGTCAGGTTTGTGTTTTGTTTTTTTTTTGGTTTGTTTTTTTGTTTAATTACGGCGTGATTGTGACTTAGTGGCCAAACGAGACAGAGGCTGATTAGGGCCTGTGCTATGGGAGTGTTAAGGCATTAGAACCTGGGCAGCACCATAATGAATTCCAGTGAGCTCTCATCACCGGTTTCATTCACTCTGTGATTACGGTTATGTGAAATTGGCCATTTCACAATACCGCATCATGTTGTCGGGGGCAACAGGCCATCCGCGAGACTGTTGGTGCAAAATGTCTGTTTTACATTTCGAGATGTCTGGGACCAGGAGGCCATTATCAGAATGGGAACACACACACACACACACACACACACACACACACACACACACACACACACACACACACACACACACAGTGACCTGCTCTCACCGTTTGCTTCCTCATTCCCCAACTAGGTTCATTCTCTGAGCTTTTCAGTGTATCTCTCTGCTCTTTTGTTTTATTTGCTCTTTTGTTAGCAAATAAAACAAACATTTGAACGTTTTGATCACCGTCTCCTGTCAGTCAAACTGTCTCTGTTGAAGTTATCACTCCCATGGAAGCTGCTACCAATTCACACACACATACACACACACACACACACACACACACACACACACACACATTCACTGTCTGTATTGGTCTGTACTATGCTATCAGCCCTAGTCAAACAGCCCGTATTTTTAGACGTGATTTAGGCAAACCTGGGCAGAAAGCACCTGGGCATGAAGAATGGCCCAGTAACGACCACGCAGTCACGTTTCTGCTCACCTCCGCCCTGTGGGTGGAGGGAGCACGGTTAAGTGGGGCATTGGGGTGGAGGAGGGGTGGTGTGGCTGTGCTGGGATGAGACCGGGGGCTATTCTGACCCGGCAGGCTACAGGCAGGGGTGAGTGTGGGTGGTGTGTAAGAGCTGACGCAGGATCTTCCAGTGCTGGGGTGTGGACCGAGGGCAGAAGACCTGACACTGCCTTGAGCAGGGGTGCTAACTGCTTAGCTTGTGAGGTAAACTGAGACACTGTCTCTTTCAATCTCTCTCACCCCCTCCCCCCCCCCCCCTCTCTCTCTCTCTCTCTCTGTCATTGCTTTCATCCTTGTCATTTCGTGATTTGTGTGCTTCTCCGAGCTTTATACTGATATCTCATTATGAGTTTGTACACATGTCAGCAGAAGATGTGAAAGTTTGGTTTTACGATGGACATGGGATGTTGTGTACGAGAGTCAGTGTGCATATGTATATGCAGGAATGTGTGTGTGTGTGTGTGTGTGTGTGTGTGTGTGTGTCTGTTCATATGAGCAGAATCAATCAGGTATTCCCACAGCAGCATTAGGAAGTCAGGGCTCATCTGTTGCTCTCCGCTGTGTGGTGATGTAATGGCGTCCGGGGAGCGAGCGAGGGACAGCCACGAGGAGGACGGGAGAGAGGAGGGTAGAGTGTGAAAAGAAAGAGAGCACTGGAAGGAAGAGAAGCAGAGAAAACAGGAAGGAAAGAGTGAGGGAAAAGGGAAAGGCAGAGATAAAGATGGAGAGGGGGAGGGAGGGAGAGAGGAAGAGGGGGAGAGGAACACTAAGGAGGGAGGGAGAGAGGGAGAGGTGGAGGGAGAGAGGGAGAGGAACACTGGGGAGGGAGGGGGAGAGGGAGAGGGAGGGAGGGAGAGAGGGAGAGAGGGAGGGAGAGGGGGAGAGGGGGAGAGGAACACTGGGGAGGGAAGGTGATAGATGTGCTTGAGGGTTCTCTTAATACTTCTGAAGAAAACTGGAGTGGCGTATGGGATGGATTTGGAAGGACAGAGTGAGAAAGAGGGTCATGTGTGCAGTCTGGTCTGTCACATACTGATGGCTCGATTTGGTTTTTAATTGCATTGTCCCTGGGGAGAACAACCAGGCCGTTATGGCTAAGCCAATCACAACACTCCATCTACTAATGGCTGGCACCTCTGACAACTGTAGACAAATCCATAATGTTGAGCTATAAAAAAGAGTAAATAAACATAATACCCATGATATATTGCAGGTAGTATCCCGTAGCCTCAATAATTACAAAACCTCGGTCTGTACCGTCACAAAGCGCTAAAAACAGGTCTTCTGGTCTGCACTGTTCTTCACTGTGTCATGACAAAAATAGTTACCTTAACTATACCATCACAAACTGCACTTTGGTGAAAAACAGCCATGTCTGGCCTGTATCATCATTCACTACACCTTAGCAAAAAGAAGTGATCTTGCTTGTACCACCACAAACTGCCTTTATAACCACAGATCTCAGCAAAATAAAATGTCTACCTTGACCTATACAATCATATGTCGTCCTTTGGCAGAAACAGCCTCTCTGCCTGAACTATCATTCTGAGCCTTGACTAAAATAGTCCCCCTGCCTGCACCTCCACACACTGCACCCCCACAAATGGGGCACCTGGCCAGGTACGGGCCTCCCTCCTGACACCACCTCTCAAAAACTGCCATCGCCTCCCTCTGGCTAGCCTACACTCACGAGAAGAAAATAGGGGAGAGAGAAATGGGGAGAAGATAGACTCCAAAAAAAAAAAGACAGAGCTCCCTAATTTGTAGTATTGTGATTTAGCTGTGTAAGTGCGTAATCACTGTTATCACTAAGGCAATTATAGACCAAGTCTGAGACAGACATGAGACTTGAGAGTGTGTCCTTGTAGTCATTTATTGCATCTTGTTGGGCTGCATTGATTGGCTGTTCCCACCATTTCGTTCACCAATCCATAAACAGCTTGTTGCGTTTTGTCAGACACACAGTGGTGTCCTAGTTTGACTCCCGTGATGTGGAGAGGACGGTATGTGGCACAGCGTTTGCTACTACCTTTTCCTTTTGACAAAACTGAATACTGTGATCACTGAAGAGGCATGTTTTACATCTGCAAAACTCAGTTCATGAGCAGACCATGCAAACAGAAGCGGTTTGGATGTATGAGTGCTGATTCAGGTCACGTAGACCTTAATGATGGATATTCAACAAAGTGTTTTTGGCTCTGAATGGACTCATTGGTAAGAAAAAGCAGATGAACACATCTGCAGAATGCATCACTACCATGATGAAACTCAAAAGAGGTCCAGAGATGTTCACTACAGCACAGTTCTGGGCACCTCAGAGAGCTTCAAGATGCTGCCATACATCAAGCCCGTGGCATTGTGCTCCTTCCTGTTTTACTCCAGTAGTCTTAATTAAAAAGCCAATAGATGTAGTACTGAGCACACAGACCATCAAATTCATGATGATCTGAGCCAGCACTATTTTAAACGTATGTAGATGACACATCAGTTAATGATGTTTGATTATTGTAATAAAGCGAGCTCTGCAGAACAGAGAGATCGAAACATGAACTGCTCCCATGGTAGATTTCATGTGTCATTTAATACGGTACAACAGGAAATGTTAAGGTAACCGTGGAAAACCATGGTAAAATCCACAATAAAAAGGCAATAGTCTGTGTTTCAGAGCCCATTTGACAGATCCAGGTTTTATTTAACCACTGATGAAGCTGCCATAGGCGTACAGCGCCTGATTGGAAAGGGCAGGGCCTAGGGACTATCGCATCTTACCTCTCTTACGTCTCCTGTGCCAAACGTCCCACGCCAGCGGTGTTTGGACAGCCTTTGCTTGACAGTGTCCCTCTCTAGAGATGTCACGCCGACCTCTGTAAATGCAGCCAGATCGATGTTGCCAGCTGCACGGTCCGGCCCGTGTCCGGCGCTGAAGGAGAGGACGCCAGATATCGTCTGAAGGCCCTTCATAATCAAACCACCTGGGCAAGCCTTCCGTTGTCCATCACCGTGAGCGAGACACAAGCCCAGAATGCCTTTGTGACTTTCCGGCGGTACTTCCTAAGATACCTGCAGCCCTGGGTAGCAGGCTGAATCTTAAATCATTCATCGCAAATGCACTTGCGCTCCGTGCAAGGTTAGTGCACCTGTCCACGTAAATGTGAGATAACAGTGAATATCGCTTACAGCAGTGAATAAGTTAGTGTGTTGAGTCTGTGCACCATATATGATTCAGACTATCATCTATGATAGCTCTTATACACACACCAGACACTTTATGTGAGACACCTATTAGGTGTGCGGTTAGAGTCTATAGGCCATCTGTTGCCATGCAGCAGATGGGCTACAGATTGTAATTGTATCTAATAATGTCTCTAGAGAGTGTAGATAGAAGGTATTGTGTCAAAAGAGAGTAGAGTGCATTATTTCACACTCATCCTGCACCGTAATTGGATATGCAGTGAAAGGCATCTCCTTGCTTGGAAGTCAACAACTCTCCATCAGATCTACAGAGTTTAGTTTCAGCCCTACTCCACCATACCCGCACCAGTTCATTATTGCCTTCAGCAGTTCTTGATTAGCTGGATAGGTTGTTGTAGCTTTCACTTCCAACAAAATCCACAAGACTGATGACAGGAAGGAGTTCTGATGACCACTGGCCCGGGTTTACGGTCTGTTCATTCGCACCGTCAACGCTGATTGATGGAGCCTGTAGATATTGCGGTTAAATAACAGGAGAAGGTGTGCGCTAAGGCCTGTTGCAAAGGCATGAGAGATTCTTTGACTGAAAGAGACACTGGGGTAAAGTAATCTTTCCCAGCCCCAGTCCTGGAGTTCTTCTGCTCAATGTATTCTAGCACGTTACTCTGTTTTAATGTGCCAGGTTTGACTCAACAGCCAATTATCAAGCTGTTTATGAATCTTTGAATCAGTTGTGGGGGACCAGGAATAGCACCAAAGTGTATCATTCATCAGAACTGCAGGTTCGGTACTGGGATCCTTTGTTGTCGTGCAGAATTGCCCAACCTTGGTCTATGTGGGCTGGGATCCAGCTCATTTTGGCAGTTCCCCTCCTCAAGCACAACAGATTCATCTCATCGGTTCAACGGATTCGGCACATCGGCTCAGCTCCTCAGTTAATTACCAGGTGTAGTAAGTCTGTTGGGGTGAGAAAAATCATCAGACTGTTCTGGACCACAGCCCTCCAAGAGAGGAATCAGGATCCCTGGCGTAGAGCTGCCTTTGATGCCAAGATGTGCAGCTCCATACAACACAAGCCAAGATGCTGAATTCCATTACAATGTTTAGAGCTGCTCACCTGGACTCACATGAACTCTGATTTAAACGAACCACGTAGGTTTGCTGTGTGGAGACCTGCGAAGGATGTAGGAAGCGAAAGACCCACGCGGCTTGCTTTCATTTCACTCGAACCACCGCATAATTTTACTGACTCAGATATGCCATCGAATGAACAAATCGAGGGGGTTCCTGAGCAATTACATAAATTAGCTGCATTAAACTCAATGTTGTTCTGTATTAAGATCATAGCCATAGTATGTATGTATTTATTAGATACAATTGTAGGAGGATTTAGACCTTATAGTGATGAACAAGGTAGTGGGTGTCTGTGCACGTCAGCAGATGGTCTACAATCTGTAATTGGACACCTATAAAAAGCACCTATAGGTGTGTACGTGATTCAGTTGAAGTGACTAAGAAGTGTAGGTACAAAGTGGGTGTTTCTACTAAAGTGACTAAGGGAATATGTAGTGTAAATGGAATTCATAGTGAGTAAAACAAAATGGAGGCAGAAGGGTGCTTCTGCTATGAGCCCTGACTTGACACCAAAGGACCATAACTTCAAGTGTCCTTCATCTGTAGACTACCCCTGTGCTCTTGAACACAGGGCTTAACCCAGATTTGCTCCAGTGCTGCTGAATTAAGGGACTGATGTGTTCCAGACCCCAAAGCTGCAGTGATGTTTGAAGAATCAAAGACCACATAAAAATGATTGGTAGGAAAATCAACAAAATATGCAAAAGATATGAGTATATAAAACAGTGGGTACACTTAACTACCAAGCTTCCAATATAACTTGGATCTGAAACAGCATATTGTCAAAGTTGTTGATCGCTTTCCTTCGTTGATAATATTTTTTTGTGACTGGCATTAAAAGTTCATTAAGTATGAGCGACCTTGGGTTCATTAGGAGGCGCTATATAAATATGACTTAATTCATTTGATCATTCATTCATTCATTCATTCATTCATTCATTCATTCATTCTAGCTGTTGCTGTCTCTGGGCATGGTCACCGTGTGCTCACTGAACACAGAGCTAAGTGTTCATGAGCCTGTTCAGCTCACTCCCTGATTTGTAAAGAACGTTATGCACAAGGTTGCCAGGTCCGACAAAATTATCCCGCACAAAGTCAGTGTAAAACCTTCCTTTCAGAAGCCTAAACTAGCCCAAAGCCCATAGTTGTTGACGGGGGTGGTGGGAGTGTACGTTGTCGACGGGGGGGGTAGGGGGGGGGGGGTGTAGTGTAAAATGGAGACACATTAAATATTATATCGCAATCGATTCTTAGTGTTGACTTGTAACTCCCGCAGTAGCCCAACTCAAAAGTAGCCCAAAAAACCGCACCCCACGACCCCAGAATTTTTACCCGCGGCAGGATTTTCAAACAAGCCCAATTTGGTGTGAAAACCACGAACCTGGCAACTCTGGTTATGCATCATTCCATCACTATTTAAGTGTTGATTTTGCTAAACTGATAAGTTATGCTATCTTGTCTCTAGCTAACTGTGTCAAGTCAAGTCAAATTTATTTATATAGCGCTTTTCACAACACATGTTGTCACAAAGCAGCTTTACAATCGAATAGATCCCTAATGAGCAAGCCAGAGACGAGTGGCAAGGAAAAACTCCCTATGATGGTGGGGGTTTGGAAGAAACTTCAGGAGGAACCGTGTCTGTTATTGTACGGTCTCGTACACTGGCACACCTTTCTGAAGCTTTCAAAACGTAACTGGATTGGGAGCGTCGGAATGGAGCCTAACCTGGGATGACCTCTGGGACCTTTGTAACTACCACACCATAACCTCAACAATAACCACCGTGATCATCACCACCATTTATCACCGTGGTTGGTCTCATCGTATCAACAGCCCAGCACTGTCTTTGGTTTTCGTAACACTACCAATAACTCCATTTAATTCTTTAATTGTCCTTTGGCTTTTAGAGTTTATCAAAAACTTCAGCAACCTTGAGTCAAACATCCTTGGCCGTAGGCACTGAATGAATTCCATTTTCTGATTGGGTGATATTGGGTGATATTGGATATTGGGTTTTTTTTTTGTGTTGTTGTTCAGTGGAGTGAGAAGCAAGGTCTTTGACGTGTGGAACTGTGTGCAAGTTGTGCAAATTCCTGGCAGTTATTCAAGGCAGTTGCAGTCTAAGCTGTTACTTCATGGGCAAGTTTATGGCCATCTCTTGTAAGATTTTGGCAGGAATCCCACTCCTTGGAAGGTTTCAAGTATTCCCAAACTTCCTCCATTTTGATACTCTAACTATGATTTAGTGGAACCCCAGTACACTGGAAATATGTTTGCATATTGCAACAGATTCCACTAGCTGAGTAGCATACATGGATATAAACAGGTAAATACATTTCCATGAATCTGTAAGCAAAAAATGCAATGATTCTAGAAAATGTTAAAACGTCCTGTCCTTTGAAAATGAAAGGAATGCACAATAATAAATGTTTATCAGATAAGACTAAGTATGTGTGTGTGTCTGTGCTTGTAAATAAGTCTTAATGGTGTATGTCATAAAACGCCTTATAGTTTTGTGTTTTGTGTCATTTTGTGTGACAACTAGGGAGTCAACTTAATAAGGATAAAGAAATCTCTGTCCCTAACACACACACACACACACACACACACACACACACACACACACACACACACACACACACACACACACACACACACACACACACGAAGAGCTCTAAAATGGACACTAATTGACTCCTCTCTATAGATGCACACTTAGCATTAAACATTATAAAGTTAATCCACATTCACGCACGGCGCATCACTTCCTGTAAAAATTATCATTAAAGAGAGCATCTTCCTTAACCATGCTTAGTTGGATTACTCAATTAACATTTGAGCTATGGTGACCTTCGAGTCCCAGTCGATACGTTTGCACTTCCTGCCACAGGGGACGGTTTTTCTCGAAGGCCCTCGATTTTGGAGGTAATTAACTATTTGACTGCCGCGGCGTGCTGGGCCGAGCCGTTGCCGTGGGCGAGAGATCGTCTCAGCTGCGCTCTCTCTGATCTTAATGAGCGGCTACAGTGCAGTACACATTTGGCAGTCTCCTACTTTCATTTTCTCATTTTTCTCTCATTTGCCTGACTCTCACACGCTCCCTCTTTCTCGCGCGCGCTCATAAATTGACACAAGACTTTGCGCGACTCAAAAGCGCACTGACATAATCCTTTCGAGCTGAACTAATTGCTGCTTTTGTATTAGCTCTGTTGACACGGCTCTCCGCTAGCACGGCTGTGAAACGGCGGGAAGAATCAGTCGCCACCCTGGCCTTGATAAACGGGCATGTGGACACTCTCTGTCTCTGCCTGTGACCTTCTCTTTCTCTTTCTCTCTCTCTCGATGCCTCTCTTCTCTCTTCCTCTTTCTCTCTCTTCCTCTCTCTCTTCTCGCTCTTTAACTAGAAGAAAACATCAGAATGTAGCATGTTTGGTTGCAGCTGTGTGTGCTATGGGACTGAGGGAGGTGTGAGTGATGAGTTGTCTATAAAACTCATTAATCTCCTCCAACAGCTCTTTTTCAGTTATTAATAAAAAATTAGTATAGAAATGCCAGGGGCAAACTGTGTTGTCCTGCACTCTGTAATTGAATCAAATATTCATATATTCAAATATTTTTACATTTCTTATTTTCCTTTTACAGTGTGCATGCACAGTGGAATCATCTGTACTGATTTGGTGTGACTTCTACTGATTTTGTGTGACTGCTATTGATTTCTACTGATTAGATTCTTGTCTCGGTGTAATGTGGTCTTATTAAATTTTCTGAAGGAGTTGAATACTGAGCCCATTATTTTAAAACTATGTATTGAATGTGTATAAGAATTGTCTCATGGTTATATTATCAGCATCCCCTTAGGAGTGTAGTGTGGACTTATTTTGAAAACCTCTGTAAGTAGTTTATGTTGTGGTTACAGGTTGTAGTTTCAATTAAAAAAGACTCGTTTTTTCACACCTTTATAGCGGGGCCATTATTGCAAGGTGCTGTAGGGTGTGTGTGGCTGTACTGATGTGGAGAGGCAGGAGATCTCAGAGTGAAGGTGGTGGAGGAATGTGGACTGCACACGTGAAGATCACCCAGCGAGGTCCTACATCAACACCCCTCACCATAACACCACACACCACAGCCATCTGTGAGACTTGTACCCACATGAC
>NW_027506941.1:0-5000 GCF_052324685.1 Brachyhypopomus gauderio | reverse complement strand
GTGTGTGTGTGAGTGTGTGTGTGTGTGTGTGTGTGTGTGTGTGAGTGTGTGTGTGTGTGTGTGTGTGTGTGTGAGTGTGTGTTGTGTGTGTGTGTGGTGTGTGTGTGTGTGTGTGTGTGTGTGTGTGCCTGTACGCCAGAGTGCCAAAAAGACTGGGCTCTTACTTTTGATTTGCGCTGAATCTACTCTGAATCTACTTTGAATCTACAGTGAATCTACTCTGATGACAAAAACTACAGCAACAGAGTCAAAATCACAACACCTCAGACGTACGCAGAACATACAGCCAGGCTCTGGTGGCTGAATATGTTGCAGTTTTCCTCTTCTGTAATGAGAGCTTCTCTGTTTAAACAGAGAAATTAATGAACACACTACTGTTTATAATGTGAATCCTTAATGTGACATAAATGAAGACATCTTGGATCAGTCCCTCCCTCTCCCTCTACCTCTCCCTCTCTCTCTACCTCTCCCTCTACCTCTCCCTCTCTCTCTACCTCTCCCTCTACCTCTCCCCCTCTCTCTCCCTCTCTCCCCCTCTCTCCTACCTCTCCCTCTGTTGTACTATTGCGTCTGCATGAATCTCTGCTACATCACAGGTAATCATCACTCATTCGTTTAACTGCCTTTTCTGTCCTGTCTTCTTCCCCTCACTTTCCCGCTCTTTCACATTGGTATATTCTGATTTGTGGAGTCATGCTGAATAGATCTAGATGTTTTAAGCATTAAAGTTCCCTTTTTCCTCGCTTTATTGGAATAAAGAATTTCGTAATGTTTAAATGTACTTACACGTGATAAATTATAAAAATCAGTTTTTCACAGGCTTAAGTTAACATAATTAATTCTTTTTTAAACTGTTAAAGTTTCTAAACAGTGCACTTACCCAGGCCATGCAGTTCATATATAAAATCTAAAATGCAAAACCTATTCAGGTTTAACTCCACCCACTATGCAGCAGTTCATTACATAAAATGGAGATGGGGTAAATGTAACTTTGACAGGTTTATTGCTTTGTTAACCCCCCCCAAGATATATTGCCCCAGGTGCCTCCACAGAGCACCCCCACCACCCTTTAACCCTTTTCACCGCACCCACCCCAAACCCTTCGTCCTGACTTTAGGTATTCTTAAGGAGTTTATGGTCTTAAGCTTAAAGAAAGTGTATGTAACTACAGATGTTGTTAACAAACATTGTGCCACGACCCTCCTGACTTTAGGAACTTAATAGCTCCCACTAAAACTTTTACCATACATTGTCTTTGAAGTGTAGGGTACATTGTCTTTGAAGTGTAGGGTACACTTCATTACCTTAAGCTTTAAGCTTGTCTTTCTGTCACACCCACGTTTCCCTGACACAAGGAACCCCCAACTCTCCCAGTCCAGCCAACCGAGCTCACAGCCTGGGAGGAGACCTGACTGGCATTACCTGTCCCCCACCCAGTACTGGGGTCAGCAGCTTTAAGAAAGTTTTATTACCACAACTTCAAGGAGCAAATGGGGGTTTGTCATGACACCGTCGTCCCTCGTGACCCAACCAACCGTGCACCCACCCCACCAACTAGCTAAGACCTTCATACCTCCATGTTCTCTGAAGCACATAGCATATGTAAACCTGAAGCGCTAACGTTCAAATCTTTCTTTTTGCTTAAGAACAGATGTAAACACGACATTTTTATTTCAGGGAGGTCATATACTCCTAAAGTCACGAGGGACGACGACGTCAACGACAAACCCCGTCTGCTCCTTGAAGTTGCAGTAATAAAACGTTCTTTAACCTTAAGACCATAAACTCCTTAAAGAATACCTAAAGTCAGGAAGGAGCGTTGGGTGGGTCGGGTGAAAAGGGGTGAAGGGGGTAAATGGGGGGTGTTCTCCATGCAGCTGGGGGCAGTAATATCCCAGTACACCATCCTATATTATATTTATCATGTTTCAGCTCTTTTCAGTGAGTGCTTTTTGACTGAGGCACAATATGGGCCAGTCAATCAGAGCCGAGCTCATTTATATTATATCTGTCTTAAAGGGGCTCTAAAGGAAACAGCCTGTTTAATTCTAAGGGATAAAGAGAGGTTGGAAATGGTCTTATAAAAATGAATGTTTTTCAGCACATAAAACCACACAAACGTTGGACATTATGGAAAAAATATCAAATAAAAGAAGAATGGGGGGATAAGGACAATTAAGTATGCCAAGGCCTCTCAGAGAAAATCTCTGCCAAGGTTAACAGCAACTACGATCGATAGTGCACTAGTGACGGTGTGTGTGCACTAGTGACGGTGTGTGTGCACTAGTGATGGTGTGTGTGCGGTGTCTTATAGGATTCATCTTTTATTGTTGTTCCAGTGTTGTTTTATTACTATTGTTGTTGTTGTTTTAATGATTCCAAACGGTTTCAACTTTTTGTGATTAGCCTGGGCTTATTTTCCCCTTCAGTTGTTGACTGGCAGGTTTGGGCGTGACGTTAGCGTCCGAGCTGAGGTGGACGAATCTCAGGCCGCAGGGCACAGCGTCACCTCTCACCCTCATTATCAGCTCCACACCGCCCGCCGCACACCAACACAGTCGCCCGCCTCCTGCCTCGGGTTCGTGCCTCGTTGGCTATTAATCTACACCGATTCCCTCGTTAAGGAGTCGCACGGTGCTACATTCAGCCTCCAGCTACATGCAAACAGCACGTAACGTGAAACGTAACCCACTGCAATAATAATGCAACAGTGCAGCATAACGTGTAGCGTGTTTGGTGGAGTGTGAGGTGGAGGCAGTCTGACCAGCGGCTAACCTGAGGTCAGACTGGAAATGACACCACCAGACAGCACTGGTCAGACTGGGATATTCTGCAGTACATTTGCTCTGGCCACCTCTGAGTAACGGTGGGGTATCTGATCGGATGGCCCGGGGACCCTTGCAGCAAGTCACTTGTTTCCAGCAGGGCGCTAATGGAATGAACACCGGGCCACTGGCATGATGCCCCTCCATTAGGGATGAGATATTCTTACCTGTCCTCTCCCCTTTGTGGCACACTGAACAGTTACTGTGAGCGGTTTGTTGTGTGCTGTTTGTAAGTGAACGGGGCTGGGTGTTGACTCTGTGGTTTGTAAGCGAACAGAGAGAGAGAGACATGAGGGCAAGACCTCGCAACAAAGCCCCGGCTCCCGTCCTCTCCGAACCTACGAACCGTCTTCTTCCATCACAATGAGCTTCTGTTTGTTTCCTGACCTTTCCTCTCTTCTCCGCATGGCCTGTGCTATGGGGGGGCCGTGTCTAAGTGTTGACTGAGACAGGGTTTGTGTGTGCGTGTGTGTGTGTGTGTGTGTGTGTGTGTGTGTGTGTGTGTGTGTGTGTGTGTGTGTGTGTGTGTGTGTGTGTGTGTGTGTGTGTGTGTGAGGGAAAGCGGGAGAGAGAGATAGGAGTGTGAGAGGAAAACAGAGTTGCAGGTGTGTGTGTGTGTGTGTGTGTGTGTGTGTGTGTGTGTGTGTGTGTGTGTGTGTGTGTGTGTGTGTGTGTGTGTGTGTGTGTGAACTATGCTCTCTGCACACCCCAGTGCTTTGTGTGGGAGTTGGTAACTGAGCTAGCTAAATTAATAATGTAGTGAAGTTTTAAAGCATGTTTTTTATGAGCTAACATACCTCATCTGAATATAATATCTCTGGTGCTTCTCTAATACAGCATTGCTGAGGAATTTTAAAACCTGTTCATCTGTTTGACATGACGTCACCTTTGCTGTGTTACCAAATGTTCAGCCACTTTGGGATGTTAAAGGGGGCACACTAGATGGAACCGTGGTCTGGTCCACAGGTCCATCTCTCCTGGGCGAACACCACATCCCTCTCTGAGATAGTGGCCTGTAGCTTCAGCAGCTGAGTGGAGAACCTCACCTGGTATGGAGGTGTGTGAGGAGAACCTCACCTGGTATGGAGGTGTGTGAGGAGAACATCACCTGGTATGGAGGTGTGTGAGGAGAACATCACCTGGGTATGGAGGTGTGTGAGGAGAACCTCACCTGGTATGGAGGTGTGTGAGGAGAACATCACCTGGTATGGAGGTGTGTGAGGAGAACATCACCTGGTATGGAGGTGTGTGAGGAGAACATCACCTGGTATGGAGGTGTGTGAGGAGAACCTCACCTGGTATGGAGGTGTGTGAGGAGAACATCACCTGGTATGGAGGTGAGAGGGTGGATATGTCTGTGCATACTCCAGCTCCTTCACCAACATCTTGGAGAATACCAATACTAGAAGGAGCCAAACAACATGTAAAAAAAGTGATAGTTCATATCCAGCTGTATCTCTCTCTCTCTCTCTTTCTCTGTCTCTCTCGCTCTCTCCCCTGTAAATGTAGCCGTCCAGGTAATCAGCAGTTTAGTAAAATTACTAATCATGTCCCTTTTAAAGATTTCCATAATTGATTTGCTTCCTGAAAGCATGAAACCACATTAGTTAGCTGCATAAGACACGACCCACTGGAGTGTAGCACTGTGAGTGAGCTAAAACGCTAACATACAACTACCCTCAACATCTGAGATCATTAGAATAACCACTGATTATGATCATATCTCTACTACTTAATTACAGATAAATAATATAAAATAAAAAAAGATAAAATACCAGAATTTTGGTATTGATTTCACTGCTGGCCATGTCATGTCAATCCACCGTATTGATTTCTGATAAAAACATCATGTCACCCAACACTGTGGAATTGCCTTATTGATTAAGGATATATATATATGATGCTGATTAAGGAATATTCCATTTCTTACTAAGCCACATATTTAAGGTACACATTGAGATGGATACTGTTTCTGGGGTTCAAGTCTGATAACTTAAAACTCCACACATGTAGAAAACATGTTAAGTATTAAGGGATGCTTAGGTGTGGTGATGAAGAGGAGGAGGAGGAGGAGGAAGAGCATCTGGTCAGCCCTCTCTAGAGGCTCCTGCCTGAGGCAGTGTGGGGTGTACACGGGCCAGCGCTCAGAGAAGAACCTGGCCTCTGTCTCCTGAC
>NW_027506940.1:540000-621222 GCF_052324685.1 Brachyhypopomus gauderio | reverse complement strand
TGTTATGTTGGGCACACTTGCTGACCTCACATGACTGAGAACTATGATTGGTTCAAAAGCTAGCAACCTCTAGGCCTGATACAACTTTTCATTGTTTTTCTTCTCTACAATCCCAGAAGCCTTCGAATGAGATATTTATGCTACAGATGATGATTGTGGATGGAGCAGACAAAGAAATATCTTTAGTTCCCTTAAAAGCAAAAGTAGCCCAAGAGAAGGAATGTTCAAATATGTCTGAACTTTAGTCTGTGTCGGACTGAAGGGATGATGACGGCGTGAAGAATAAGAAAGTTCACAAGACCCATATGTGTACATGGTTACCTATAGTACCTATATAGTACCTATAGTAACTATATAGTACCTATAGTCTGATACAGTGAAACAATACTTCAGCCTTTTCAAGTCCTGTATGTGTTTCACTAGTAGTAATTACAAATCATCAAGTCATCATAGTCCTGATCCATGATGCACTTGGGAAATAACAACACAACAAGCAGGACGAGGAGCCTGATCCCAGATCAGCCCTACTCATGTGACGTGACCTGTGAATGCCAGCCAGGTCCAGGGCTAGTCAATATATAATTTGTGAATTGTTATCGCAGATACTGGTCTTAGCTATACAGGGATCGCAGAAAGCTATAGGCTATGCACATTGGGCCATCAAATGTGTTGTAATCCTGATCATTTTCAGATATTGTGAGTGTTTGAATACATCAAGCATTCATGCAATCAAACCAGCATAAATAACAGCGCAGGTCAATCTTTAATCCAGTGGAATCAAAGTTTCCCCACTGTTTTAACATATTCCAAGGCACATTGTGATTGCGGTATGCATCAATCTAATTGTAACGCATAATACAAAGGCCTCTTCAAAGCCTCCACCATAATTTTGAAGCATGGTTTCTTATCCAAGATAAACTACGATTCCCATAGATGGTGAATTCTCGGGATGTCAGAAAGGCCACTCTGTATGAAACAACTGCTAGCTTGCACAGCTCAGTCCTGGGTGATCCTGACCCCAATTATCATATCAGTAAGTGTTGCGCAAACAGTTCAAGTGCCTGTCTGTCCAGGACATGGCCGCCCAGTTGAAGAGTGCATGTCTCAGCAGACAAGCACGCCCATCGCGGAGAGGATGAAGGGCGTGCAGTACAGCCCCTGCGTTTCCCCGGGACTCTGGAACAGGGAAGCCTCTGTAGAGGTGGGACCTTCTCAGCCGGCTTGCGCAAGCGTAGCGAGATCCCACCAGGTCGGAGCTGTCCATAATACCAGAGGCCGAGTTAAAAATGGAACTCAGGAGAAGGCACGCCAAGGTAATGGAGAGAGAGAAATAGATGGGATCTGAACAGAGCCACCTTGTGGAGCGTACCACACTTTGACTCCAGAGAACTATGCTTCCTGACAACAGTACTACAATTCTTCTGCGAGACTGGCAGGACAGCTTCATCCGTAACGCTGGCCGGGGCTCTGGGAGAGAGCCGTTCGTGAGGGCATAAGAACCAACAAACTTTAAAGTTGCATTGCCAAGCTTTAGAAAACAGAAGCCGTCACTGTGCCGTATCTATAATGTATGAAGAGGGAAGAAACGATCTCGTGCACAAAATCGCTCCTGCCGAGGGTTGTTGTTCTCAGTGGCCTTAGGACAAAACACAGGGAATTGTTCAAGACTCATCAAAGGAAAATCAAAGACCTTCTGTTCTGTGATGGAGCACAGTGTCACATCAATCATGTATCTATCTCTCTCTCCCTCACTCTCACTCAGTTCCCATCCTCCTCTGCTCTATTTATTGCTAACATTATAAAAAAAGCCACTTCACTCGGAACCATTGTAAATAGTAGCACGCGCGCGGGAACCTTATCCATTTCTTTCATTTTCTTTCCAAGACAATGAAACGTCATCTGCGCAACTCACACAAATCTAATTTTTAAAAAACTTCTCTGCGACTCTTGCACCGAAAAAGTAAGACCTCCGACACAGACACAGTAGGGGCGATGTTAAAAGTTTGAGGTGACCAGTGCTCATATGTGCCTTTGTGGACTATGTCCTTTGTGAGGGATAAACGCGTTAAAGCTACTGACAGCCACGATGCACCTGGAGAAGAAACTTCAAAGATTAAGCAGGTTCATATGTATAAACGGCATTTCCCATGCAACTGAAGCGACATTCTATGGTCTTCTATGGGTATGCTTTGAGAACTCGGTGTATGATACTGTGGGAGTGAATGAGCTCGTTAACGTGTCTGCCACACCAACACAGATGCAGCCCTGCAATCATCAATTATCATTTTACACAGTGCAGCCTGCGCCTTTCAGTCAAACTAGTCTTGGATCTCATTAGGAAACCTCGGAGTCCTCATCATGCCCTGGTCCTGATCGTAGCTCTGCGGTAAACAACAGGTGATCGGAACCGGGGAGCTCGTGCGCCCGTTATAAACACGCGCATCCGAGAGATTCAGTAAACAGTTAAATGAGTTCTGTCACGTTCACAGATACCAGAGCAAACTTTTAATCGCATTACCAAATAAAGGCACTCGATCACCTGTTCAACAACAAATACATCACAGAACAACTTTACAATAAACATACTTTTTTTATATACAACATACTGTGCAATCCTAAATGGTGATAACATCATGTGTAATTAACCATCAATCATTAGGAGCAGCTACTGTCGCCGTTTCTTGTAAACATCACTGCACCACGCAGACCTCACACGGGTGCAAAGTGTGTAAGCGACAGCACATTTATAAGACACAGTTTCTAGCCTTGCACAGTGTGAGCTGGTGGGTGTGTGTGTGTGTGTGTGTGTGTGTGTCGTGTCAATGTGAACAGGTTAGTTTGGTAAGACGCGCTCACCGTACACAACGTCGCGTTTGCTCGAAACGTACCTGTAGCTCGAGCTTGTAGCCCCGGTGCAAATGCGTTGGGAACACTGTGACCTGGTGCTGCACCTGCAGGGAAACGGTGTAATCCATTGACTAAGACGAGCGGGGCGCGCGCGTGGAATTGAAGACGCTCGCGCAGCTGCCTGCGATGCCGCGGTTCAATCGCAGATCGGTCCCCGCCCCGCTGACGTCTGATTGGCCAGCGCACTGTAGTATTTTCCCTCCGAGCGTAACGGCTCAGACGGGCAGCACGCGCGCGTCCGTGTTGAGGTATGCGGGACACGACTAATGTAGAGTTGCGCTACATTTCACTCTAACCAGGTCACACAGTGCAAAGATACACATTAAAAACTCCAGATAATCTCCAGCGTTCCTCCAGTCCGAGGTACTGTACACAAAACAAGTATGTCACTGGTTTCATAAATAAACAAGGGATAACTGAGAGGAAAACATCTCTCTCTCTCTCTCTCTCTCTCTCTCTCTCTCTCTCTCTCAAAATATATATTGATTTGACTGATATATTATAATATTAGTTCAATCATGCAATATCAATATAATACAATAACAGTGCAATCATAAGGCTAATTTATTGGTATTTTTTTCTATGATATATGAACATATTTCGTAAAGTGTCTGATTTTGGAATCTAAATATCTATCACATCTAATCAAATCTCTTCCATTCTGACCTCAGCCCGCAGATGACAGGTCTATATCAGGACATGGGCAGAAATTTGCCTGTGGGACGTTTGAAGGAATTTCTAAACATTCTCATTCTTCCTGCAGGTAGGGCTCTCAGAAGAGTTCAGCGTCAGTGTCGGGAGTGACGAGTATTGGAAAGCAAATGGGAGGTGCAGGGAGCGTGGTTTGGGAGTGACACTCTCACGGACGTGCCTGGAGGCTATAGTTCAGTCTCCCCGTCCTGGGCAAAGTGCCCGCAGCACAGCGTGTCAGCCTGTAACACGGGTCTGCCCATCACAGACACCTTCTATGTCTGGTACCAGGATAAACAGGGAAGAGAATTTGAAATATACGCCATATCCCTCATTAAGTACATTAGTCAAGGCAGTGTAAATAAATATTACTGAAGACAGGCCGTGGATTCAAATTGTTAGTCTTCTAGTTGCACTTACAGATGCCTTACACCACTAAATGGTTCATATATGTATTAACAAGCCCCTGATATTAGTGTTGTTTTTTATCAAGTTTAAAATCTGTTATTGAATTCCTGAAATTAAAATTCCCACTGTGTTTTTGAGCTGTCATTCCATTCACACTACATTTAATTCCGAAACTTCCGCTCTAGTGACAGGTAACCTTGGCCATTTTTGCATGAGAGGTCACGCTCAGCACCTGAAGTCATAGTCATATTTGGGATGGCGCAACTTTGAAGTAATTGAAATAGGTAATAGATGCTCATTAAAATGCATGCAAGACACAGAACATTTACATGTGGGTTGCAGAAGACCGTTTCTTAGGGGTTTAAGAAAGGGGGTCATAATTCGGTAGAAGAAGAAATGGAACTTCCGCTGGTGATTTTTGTCCGTATGAAATGCATCAGCTGCACAGCGACACCTAAATGTTATGTACTGTCCCATCTGTCCATTGAGAAGTAAACACATGTTATTTTTAGCTACTTTCTGGGGCATTACACTCTGATCCCCTTTTCAAGCACAGTCATTAATGGCTGGATGAATCATGCCAGTCCCTAATCCCACCAAAAATATTCCACCCCCGAGAAAGTTCTGAGTCAGCGCATCACAGGAGAATCGGGCTGCCAGAAACTTCCTAGCCGCCATCAAGCAAAGGAGCTGTGAGACGCCGCTGAGCATGTGACAGTCTGACAGGTGATTCATGAGTGTCACTGATCCCAGATCAGGGGGACTGAGTGTGCAGGCTTTCCTCCATGAAACACAGCTGCCATACTGTCACTGGCAAATGATTCAGGAACATCAGGGAGAAAGTGAGTGACACCTGGTACAAAAAAGGTCCTTCCAGCAGAGGACAGGCTGGTACTGCAGAGATCTGATTATAAAGGACCTTCCAGCAGAGGACAGACTGGTACTGCAGAGATCTGATTATCAAGGTCCTTCGAGCAGAGCACAGACTGGCACTGCAGAGGTCTGATTATAAAGGTCCTTCCAGCAGAGCACAGACTGGCACTGAAGAGGTCTGATTATAAAGGTCCTTCCAGCAGAGCACAGATTGGTACTGCTGAGGTCTGATTATAAAGGTCCTTCCAGCAGAGCACAGATTGGTACTGCAGAGGTCTGATTATAAAGGTCCTTCCAGCAGAGGACAGACTGGTACTGCAGAGGTCTGATTATAAAGGTCCTTCCAGCAGAGGACAGATTGGTACTGCTGAGGTCTGATTATAAAGGTCCTTCCAGCAGAGCACAGATTGGTACTGCAGAGGTCTGATTATAAAGGTCATTCCAGCAGAGGACAGATTGGTACTGCAGAGGTCTGATTATAAAGGTCCTTCCAGCAGAGGACAGACTGGTACTGCAGAGGTCTGATTATAAAGGACCTTCCAGCAGAGGACAGACTAGTACTGCAGAGGTCTGATTATAAAGGTCCTTCCAGCAGAGGACAGACTGGTACTGCAGAGGTCTGATTATAAAGGACCTTCCAGCAGAGGACAGACTGGTACTGCAGAGGTCTGATTATAAAGGTCCTTGCAGCAGAGGACAGACTGGTACTGCAGAGGTCTGATTATAAAGGTCCTTCCAGCAGAGCACAGACTGGTACTGCAGAGGTCTGATTATAAAGGTCCTTCCAGCAGAGGTCCTCTGCGGTGTGTTCGCATTGGGTGAGGTGTGTTAGCGTTGGGTGAGGTGTGTTAGCGTTGGGTGAGGTGTGTTAGCGTTGGGTGAGGTGTGTTAGCGTTGGGTGAGGTGTGTTAGCGTTGGGTGAGGTGTATTAGCGTTGGGTGAGGTGTGTTAGCGTTGGGTGAGGTGTGTTAGCGTTGGGTGAGGTGTGTTAGCGTTGGGTGAGGTGTGTTAGCGTTGGGTGAGGGTGTGTTAGCGTTGGGTGAGGTGTTGGTTAGCGTTGGGTGAGGTGTGTTAGCGTTGGGTGTGGGTGTGTTAGCGTTGGGTGAGGGTGTGTTAGCGTTGGGTGAGGTGTGTTAGCGTTGGGTGAGGTGTGTTAGCGTTGGGTGAGGTGTGTTAGCGTTGGGTGAGGTGTGTTAGCGTTGGGTGAGGTGTGTTAGCGTTGTAGCTGAACTCTTCAGGACATCTTCCTGTAGCCGTGCTCCCTTCAACATCATGAAGAAACATGTAGTGAGGACGTTTTGACACAACGTTCCTTCTGGATTTCTTGCTCTGTCATTCTGGTCTGCTGCCCGTCTGCGTCTGGCCATGAGGAAAACACTCCGACATACTCCATGGACAGTGTGTGTAAGTACACCATGTGATCATCTGAAGCATCACTGTTCTTTCACTGTCTCATGGCCTCTTCTCCTCACAAGGTCTCTATAAATCACACAAGCAATGTACCTCAATCACTCTGCACTGGAATTACAGGAGTGTGCCAGAAAGCTAAATGAATGATAGGCTACTGCTAAAGTGCACTGGTCAGAACTATCCATTTCTACAATGGTATTAGTTTGGCAGGTGTATTTCTATTACTGTATGTAAGGTTATGATAGAGCAGAAACAACTAGGCCTTGGTTTAGCAAAATATTACATAAATTGCATAAATGTTCTTCTACATGGTCTGACAACATTAAAAATGGCAATATAGCTCCATCATTAAGGCCAACATGGGCTTAAAGAGCCTGTTCGTGATATTTGAGGTTAATTAATGTGAAGTCTAACAACTATCATAGGTAGTTATTATTTAACATAATACACTCCCCCATAAGCCAAAGTCTGATTCCAGAGTGCTACTGGTTGACTGGTTGCCATTGTGTGTCATAGTAACCAGTGTTTCCTCTCCCCGAGGGCGGCCTTTCAGATCAGGCAATTAATCCATCAGTTTTCTCCATAGGGGTCATTTAAAAGTCATAGGAAATTGTATCCACTAAAGATAGAAAATTTATTTAAGGGTCTTATTTGTCTTGTCTTTACTCACAATTTATTCAGTAGCTATTTGAGTTATCAGGTTACTGAGATAAACATCCGTCTTATTGGATAAATTACTGCATTAGACACACCTTGTAGGGGTCCAGTTAGATGCAATACCCCATCTGTGGCCATGCACAGGTCACTCTCTGGTGCTTCATCAAGCTCAGACTGTGAACACATCCCTCCGACACCAGGATAAAGGCAGAGGTGACTGAATGGAGACCACACACACACACACACACACACACACACACACACACACACACACACACACAAAATCACATGCAAAGGCACACATACAGCCTCAAATAAGGCTGAAGGCAGCTATTCATGGTGACCTGCAGTGATATGACGCCTTCTAGATATGTCACCCTTACCTGACCCCCACCTCTAAAACCCCACCCACAACCCCACCCACACCCAGAACCACCTGGCCTTCACAAAGAGAGAAAGAGGAAATCTCGGGGACAGCATTGATAGAGCAGTCTTGGCTGCTGTTCCCTGGGGAGAGCCAGGAGAAATATATTCTCACGGTTTCCTCTGCATGACTGCTGCAACTGTGAAGTGAGTGAGAGTCCGACACCCACCCAGCAGGGGGCGCTGTGCTGGGCTGTTTGAAGGTCCTGCCTTCCAGCCTGAGCTGCAGGTCACACTCTTCCTGCTGCTTGTCCGATTCCACTGCAGTTTCACTTTGATTTCACACAAGGTGTGACTGAAGTGAAGCACCAAAGCCATTTCAGTACCAACAGCGCCCCTTTGTGGGAATTTTATGTCTACTTTAAACATGTGTGTGAGTGTTAAGTCCATGAGGTGTTTCATGTGTAAAAAGGAATAATAAGCATTAGCCATGAGGCTCAATATAGACATTAAATTTTAAATGTAAATGTAAATGTAAAACACTTAATTAGCTAATGTAGCAACACAAATGTGATTCTACATTTGGTGATATTCACCTTGAAATGAGGCCTTGCACATCAGTGGATGGCCAAGTAAAGCCTGCTCGGAAGGCCCTGTCACTTTAGCTGAAGGATTATTGTAAACCAGCCCGTTTACCCATGCAGCCTTGCTGTGGGCGGACCGGGGTTCCTGCTGCAGTGTTTAGTCAGCCATAGGGTTGCAGCGGTAACCGGTTTCACGGTATACCACGGTATTAAAATGCACGGTTATCATACCGTGTGCGTTTGCTTATTACCGGTAAAAGGCAAGCCAGCGGAGAAACTGACCCGCGCATGCGCAACTCCGCTCCGGTTCAGCTACTCAGCACACAGCAGTGAGAATGGCAGAAAGTGCATCAGACTTAACACATTTTTTAACAAAAAAAAAGCTAAACTAAAATCAGTGGCGAAAATGACGGAATCGCGGTGGCTCCGCCCGTGCGCGAGGGTCTCGCGCGCTGTTGATTCGCGAGGTCGTGCACCTCTCGAATTTTGTAACTTTGCGCGCGCCGCGTCTCAGCGCAATGAACAGGCAGGATTCATACACGTTTAAAAGGTGGAATTAAAACACTTGTACGTCACTTTAAAGGTCCGTTTCAATATTTCCCAGCACCTTAAACTTAATTAAGTTAAATATTTATACATATACTCGAAATAATTCGCTTTTTCATCACATTATTTAATGGTTGTTTATTTCCAAAACGCCCAATCTTAACGTCTTCACGTTCTCTCATGTTTCGTCCTGGAATTAAAAGAGGCTCGTATTTGTTAACGTAAGACAAAAGAACTGTGCGGAGTCGCGTGCTACGGTCACTAGTGAAAGTATAAATCTAGCTTTTTATGGTCCTTGCTTTCACTGGACGTGAAAGACGCTATTAATTTACATGCGTTCAAATTCTAACGTACCTGTTTTTGATATGTTAAAACCAGACTCGGTGTGAAAACCTTAAAATAGAAATCTATTGTGATGATGTCAGAAATAAATCCTCTCTTCCTGCAGTATTTGGCAGTACAACGGACGTTTACAACAGTTGTTGATCAGACACTGACCCAGGCTGAGTTTATCAGATATTAAATAATTTAAACTTAAATAATTGTACTGAAATCCATGATTTAGGTTTCTCTAATTTTGCAGTATTTATATAAACATGTGTACAGCTTATTTTTTTAAAGGACACATTTTGTATACAATAGTTCCAGGTTTCTACAATAAATAGTTAATTGAACAAAAATAACTTGTTGTAATTTCTTTAAGGGTCGGTGTATCTTTTAATAATATACAAACTAACTGTGATACCGTGATAACCGTGATACCGCGGTATTTTCTGAGACAGTTATCATACCGTGAAAATCTCATACCGTTGCAACCCTAGTCAGCCATCATGCCCAGAGCCAGACGGTGCAGTCTGCATAAGGAACCTCTCATGCTGGCAAGGTTGGTGGTGTCTGGCTTGCTGGGGTCACTGAGGTCACATTCTTGCCTTTTCGTTTGTTTCAGTTATGCATTATTTAGTTAACACTGTTAGCTATTATAACTCATCTTTGGCTATTTCACATTTGTGTTAGACTTGTTCTATTCATCATTTAAATAATATACACTTTACGTTATAGGGACAAGTGTCAAGGTTACTTATAAAAGAATAACAAAAATGCTAGTGTCACTTGTGTGAGTCATCTTCTAGACCTTCAGCTGGACAGAGTTGCATTAAAGCGTTAAATGTTCCCACTGCGTTTGTGGCGGTCCAGTGAACACACTAACACTCACATGAGAGATTCACGCGTGACTGTTGTGGGGCGAGCTGAACTGAAACCTGGTTCTGTCTCGCACTGACCTAACCTGGACCCAACGCTACCGGGACCATTACAGTGTTACAGCTGTAACTGTACTCGTGTCTTTAGGAGACCTACGTGTACCGAAGGTGCTAATTGAAGTTTCTTTTGTGAGCAGTTTTAGCGTGTTGAACCTAAAATGCATAAAACGCTATTAAACTACATCCTGGGCATGGAATGGAACTCGACTGCAACAGCTCTGACCCAGCAGGAAAGTAAACTTTACGTTTGATCTAGCAATGTAGCAAGTGATTTTACTTTGAGGTTGTGACGTTCAAATAAATAATGGAAATATTTCCATTTAATTACTGTATCTGAGTGTTCGCTATTTTAATGAAAATCCGAGGGGTGAGATTATTATTGGAGGGCTTTTATTTTTGTTTTTATTCAATTCTTTTTTGTATGGCTGAGCCTGTAGGAATGAAATTCCGCGGTAAAATTGGGCTCGCACACATATTAGTAAGGAGAGAGGAGCGCGAGACCTGGTTGTGTAAGTCTCCTCGTGCTTTTGAGCTGCATCAAATCCCTGCAGAGTAGCAGCTAATAACGTTGAGGAAGAATTCTCAGTCATTTGAATGTGAAAACCTCTAGATGTCACACCTGACTTGTTTATTTGTTTGTTTATTTACCTGTATATCTTTCACTGTGCTACCCGTGTCCAGAACCGATTGTTCTGCGTCTGCAGGGTGTTTTATGAACTTGACTCTTAAAATAATACTGGGCGCTGGGAACAGAGACTTCTCACGTGTGCGTGTCCTGTCCTGCTGTAGACCCTGTTCCAAGTCTACTGTGTTTTGAGATGGGGACAGAGTTTTAATATTTTGTGTACAATGTATCTATTGCTAAATTGCAAAATTCAACAAACTAACCTAAAATACTCCCCCAGGCTAAAATGTTAGTGTGTGTTAACACAGTCTGATGAAGGTTAATGTGTGTTCTGAGTAAACAATTAAAACAATGTCCAGAACTTTGTTTGAGTGTCATGACCCTTTCATTGCCACGTTGTGTTTATGCTCACCTTAGTACAGCTCAGTACAGTGGCGTGCACAGACATTTTGGGAGGCAAGTGCTGGGGGGGGGGGGGGGGGGGGGGGGGGGGGGGGGGTCACTTTTTAGCGCAAATATAAAAAAAAACTACAAGCACATGTTGAATGAAATTTGACTTTTATTTGTAACATTCTCTAAACGTGAGTTTTCAATGGGAAAAAGTCACGCAGCCAACTGATATAATTCATATCCAATATTAACTATATACAGTCATGTCCTTCAGGTAACTTCTGTTTACCCTCCACTGTCTGCAGGCCTTGTTACATATATTTTATAATTTAAATCAATATAGGCCTACAATTAAGACAGTACAAAGACCCAAAAGAACAAGAAGGAGTTATAGGCTACTGAGTGTTGTCATTACATGAATGCAGATGGGCATTTTTCACAGGTAATGGGGAACTTCCCGTTTCTTCTTTCACAAACGAATGTGTTAATTTATGTTGCCTAACAAAACCTATACAACAGAAAATGTTCAGCTTAACACATAGATCTACAAACTCTACCTTAATTATTTGTATGTGGTCGTCCTCACGTTATCTATCATTGATTTGGGCTAGTGCAACTAGTTTATCAGGTGACCAGTCGGCTAAAAATGCTTAGTAGTTTGGTGCTGTATGAGACATTTTACTGCACAAGAAAATGATTTCACGTTGGGCTTAGAGGGCAAACGGTACGATTTGACTTGATGTGTATGTGACCTGGCTGGTGGGGACGGGAGAAGAAGTCTATCTGTGACCGCATGGACGTAGTTTTGATTTCATAAGTGGGGGGGACACAACCTGGGGTGGCGAACTGTTGAGCGGGGGGGGGGGGGGGGGGGGTTTGAATGAAAATTGTTGAGCGCTGTGAACAAAAATTGTTGAGCGGGGGGGGGGGGGGGGGGGGAGCTCGGAGCTGCATGATCCTAGTGCTAGATTTGTCGCTATTTGGATATTGTTTTTTTAACCGTTAAAAAGTGGGGGGGGACATGACTTCGTCGCTACTTAAATATTTGGTTTTAACTGTAAAAACTGGGGGGGACCAAAACCGGCTTTTGAAAAAGTGGGGGGGGACATGTCCCCCCCGTCCCCCCCCAAAACTACGTCCGTGTGTGACCGTGCGTGCTGTGCTGAAGACGCTTACATCCACTCGCTGAACTAAACTGCGCATCTGGTGTTAAAGGAAGAGAGAGGTCGGGCGTGTGCGAGGTGGTGGCTCATTTCAGGGCTTTGTTTTTAATGGTTCAGGTTTTCAAAAGATCATTTCAAACCGATCTCAGTAAAATGATAAAAATAAATAAATAAAAACCCGAAGTTTTAAAAGGGCACTTTCGTTGATAAAGGGAAAAGTTGGTGGTGCTTTAGCACCACCTGGTGTCTATGTGTGCACGCCACTGGCTCAGTCCATAGATTTTCATGGGTACATTTTCCTTTGAATAGTTTGTTCTTGTACAAATGCTTCTGCAACGCAAACACTCTGACACAGTCAAAAACTGTCTGCTTTCCCTCTCAAACATCTGCCATTCATCACGTGTCTTATTTAAATGCCTTTCCTTTGATAATACCCACCTAACGTTACCATGTCTCCTATTGCATATTTAAGTATATTACATTATATGGTCATTTATTGCTAATATGAACTGTTTCACATGAAACCTCAAATGCAAGGCATTGATCACATGAGATTAAGTTTGTCTGTATGAGTTTATAAATTGCAGCCTGTGCCCTTTTGTAGTGCGTACATTCTATTTCTCATCAAACTGTGATTAAATTCAGAATATATACATCTGCCATATGTTGCCACACCTCAAAGATTTCTGCCCCCCTCTCACCACCCTATAAATATTTTTCTAAATCTGCCCCTGGGTGTCTGTGTTTGTTGTGGGAGACACATACAGGCTATAGGTCGTACAGACATTAAAATATAGTTTCTTTATTTGAAAGTGATTTACATTTAACCTTATATCTTACACAACTTCTGCTTTTAGACCCACTCTGGGGAAGGAATAATCTTTCTTTCTTCTAGAAAATATGATTATTGAATTGGTTGTAAGAAGCAATATTTTTAATGCTCCAACAGCATACGCCAGTCGTAAACTTGTTGCTTTCTTTCTTGGTTGGAGAGTTTATGTTCGTACATATGAATTTGGCTCCCTCTTGTGGTAATTTAATGCAAGTAACGCAAGTTAATTCACACATCGCGTCGACTGCTTCACTTGCAACAAAGCAATTTATCAGCATAATCAATTCATTTCCTATTATGTGTTTGGTGTAGGTTGCAGTTACAGGACTTTCTCCGTGCTGTATGAACTCTTTGGTTTTTGTTAAATGCTTGCATGTAGTTTCTGCCTATAACATATGGGCCTAACTTTGAAACGTACCGAGGACCAGAAGATGCTACAAATGTTGCATTCAGTTAAAGTGCCCCTGAAACTCCCGTTAAGAACCCAAATCCATGTGCACACACCTAGACTGAAAAGAAAACAGCACTTGGACCGTGTTTGTCAAGGCCACTACAACTAGTAGCCTACAATTATTTTGAATAAAACTGGCATGATATTACGGGAATAATTATTGAATAAACGAAGCAAAGACAGTTTAAGGAAACATTTCATCAAAATAGGAATACAAATATTTTCCTCCTATAATATTAAACTTTCAAAATGATCCATTTCACAAAGTGGTGGGGAATTGTCCCCATCATCCAACGTGTCCAGTGTAAATGACGCATATGTTTCAGGCAGATGCTTAAAACTCTAACGCATGTTTAAATTAAGGAACCAAGTCAGATGTACAGGGTCTAATTACCCCAAAACGATAGGAAGGCAGATGGATCAAACAAATGCACAAAAACTCAGTCAAAAAACACACAGTCATTTTGTGTATGGTGCCAGGGTGGAGCTAGAGGCAAACCTTGAGTGGAGCCACAGTAAACTACGTTACAGTGTGACCTGTTAAAGCCCAGCTTATTTCTGCCTTGTGTGAGAAAATGGGATCCGACCACACAGCTGTTTTGTTTCACAGCAAGGCCTGATGGCTGTGTCGTTAGAAGGTTTTATCCAGGGTCTTTGTGTTGTGAGAAGAGACCAGCTTCTTTCTGGAGGAGGAAGGTAATGAAAGTTGTGTACCTCACTGACACATTTCAGAAACTCAATGAGTTAAATCTTCAGGTGTGAGGCAGCAACACACATCTTCCACAGATGGCTAACAAAATCACATCACAGGAAAACTGGAGATGTCAGGGCATCAAGTTAATTGATGAAGGAAAGATTAACGCATTTGAGAACTTCTAAAAGTTCAGGATTCTAAAAAATATGACTGGATCAGGGAGCCTTCAGTGTTACCACACCTACTGACTTCAGGTCACTGATAATGTTTTTGCACAGGAAGGCAATTAGGAGCAAATATGTTTAACAATGACTGCTAAGCACAATTATTTTTACCTTATTACCTTATTTTTGTTTTTTCCATTCTACATGCATATAGTATGTATAAATTCCAGTGGAGCTTGGAAGGAAAGTACATGTACATGTGTCAATATTGATGGGGTGGGACACCAGAAAGTTTGGGAACCACCATGTTAATCCATCCTAAGGCATTTGAAATGTACCAAACCCCCTCCCCCGATACCCCACTAGGCTACCAGGAAATCATAATTGTGAATGAAATGTTTATCTCCTATGTTAAACAGGATTCCAAAATCCCCTATATTTCACATTTTGTAGACGACCGAGATACACCCACATAAAAAAAAATCTGCCTTCCTACACTGATCTAATCGCTCAAGACTAGGACAAAGAGTAAACTCAGATAAATCAAAACTAGCCATGGCACCAACCATGCAAACAAAACCAATCACCAAACCACCCCACCCACAAAAAAAACCCAAACCAGCACAGCCAACAGGGATTGGATTTGAACATTGTCCATAAAAGAGTATGTGACAATGTGGTGGCAGATGCCCTGTCTAGAGCGTAAATGGACCTGTGTTGAGATCTGTGCTGTGCTTTATATCCCTGTTTGTGTTTGTGTGGGTCTTCTGGTTAGAAGTCCACTCTTAAGGGGTGGGGTGTAACATGAGGGTTTGTTTGTATGTTTTTTTGTGGTGTTTTCTGTACTGTTTCGATTCCAGGTTCGTCACGGATTTTACCCCAGTCCAGTTTATCCAGTATTTACCATGGTTGTCATCATACATGATGATGAGGATAAAAGGAAGGAGGAAAGAGGAAGGAGAGAGAGAGAGAGAGAGAGAGAGAGAGAGAGGGAGAGAGAGAGAGAGAGAGAGAGAGAGAGAGAGAGAGAGAGAGAGAGAGAGAGAGAGAGAGAGAGAGAGAGAGAGAGAGAGAGAGAGAGAGAGAGAGAGAGAGAGAGAGAGAGAGAGAGAGAGAGAGAGAGGGGGAGGTTAGGAAAGGGGAACACGTACATGTGTTGCTTAAAGAGCTTAAGACTTAAGATTTGTGATCCTTCTGTTGGTGTGAGCATTAATGTCTGTTAGCCTTTATGTATAACTGGTGTGTTTCTTGGTGGTAGTACATTTTGGTGATAGGAAGAGGCTGCCATTTTGTTTGTGTGTATTTATTGTTCATGTTTGGTAAGTGTAGTTTAGTTCATATGTTGTTTGTTTTATTTGTAAGTATAGTTTGGTAAAGCCTTTTTGGTTCTGAGTGACGTTTTGTTTGTTATTTTGGCCTTGGCCACTCCCGAAGACATTTACATCTGTCTTATCTACTACTATGTGTGAATACAAGTTAACTTGTCATCAACTTTTGCCTGGTTGTCCAGTCCCTTTTTCATTCAGCCTCTATAAAAACATTCATCTATATGTTATTGTTCCTCTAGCCTAGACGAGGACGTAACACTTGGCAGAGCCTTTTGTTTGGATAGTGTAACTTAGAATAAGATTAGCAGTGGACATCAGACAGCAATGTTTGCAACACATTTCATTTAATAATTTATTATTTTAGCATCCAATAGAAAGACGACATTAGACTGGAGCCTATTCCTTGACCACTCATAAGACCTGGGCTGGGGAGGTTGGTCATTACTGAAAAGAGTGAACAGGAAAGTCCCGAGTGACACTAACTGGTTGAGTCTTGAGAACCTTCTTGTTTTTAGCAGAACACAGAAAGAGCTGATGGTCAACAGAGGGATGACAGACATAGCATAGTACTTTCTGTCTCTACACATTCTCCTCACGCCGGTTACACACAAACAAGGACATGATTACAAATAAATCACTGAACCGAATCACTGATCAACCTTATTCACAGTTTTTCTGCTAATGTACTAAATAATAATGTTCTTATGTGATCTTAATGACATTAGCAAATTTTCCTCACATATGGGATCCAGGTTGTGCATGATCGTGGAGACTCTGCATCTGGGACTGGGCAGTCTGCCACGTGCTTGCAACCCGAGGAGAGGTCCCATGAGAGCCATTGCTGCTTTGAGAAAAATCACTAAAAGACTACTGGCTGGTGGAGGCAACACCAGAACTCACACTGGAGCCCTGCATGTGGGCCTGGGCAGAGTGCAGGCTGGAGGTCTGCCATGTGCTTCCCTTGTGGGAAGGGAGGGCCACATGGTTGAGGCCTCGGCTTTGTGCAGGATCCCTGGCCAACTGCTGGGTGGTTGAGGTCACACCAGTACTCTGGGCCTGGGCAGTCTGTACAACAGGGTGGTCACAGCTAGAATGCTGCCATGTGCTCATACCCTGTGAGGACTGATGTCCAGGATATTGTGTACCATCACCAACCACCTGGTTACTGGTGGATGTCAAGCCAGAACTAGCACCCTGCATTTGGGACTGGGCAGAGTGCCAGTCAGTGGTCTGCCCTGTGCCTGCACCCTTGGCCGTCACAGCTCCATAATAGTTGCTGTTTCCAAGCTGTTTCCAGAACTCACACTGGAGCCCTGCATCTGGGCCTGGGCAGTCCGGTGGCTAGACACCAGCCATCCTCTTACAAGCTGACAATGCAGGGACGCATAGGAGCTGCTGTCACCTTGTGCAGTATCTCTGCTCGAGTGTTGGCTGGTAGAGGTTACACCAGAACTTATACCAGAGCTTTGGCTACCCACTTGTTAAGCAGGCCAGCTGGAATTTGGGTACTGATCATGGCTACCTAGTGGGGAGATTGACGCTAATGCACCTCCTGCAAACTGGGTTTGGGCCACAGACTTACTTACTGGCCTGGTTTGTGTCAAATGGGGAAGTTGTTGTGGGTATCTTTGACACTGAGGAGCAGAAGGAACATACAATTGCATCTTGGGTGAAGGAATGTTCTTTGACTGGTCTGAGAATGGAGCCCTGTAGCCTCCTTGGTGGGTAGGAGGAGGCTGTACAGACCCTTGAACCGGTATGCTGACTTGGGAAATCTGGAGCACTGGATACAGTGTCCAAGCTGCCAGAAGACCCCTGACGTAAACCATAGTGTTGAAAAAGTCTACTGGAAATCTGGGGGGTGCTTAGGACACTCTTGGAGCCCTGTTCCTGAAACAGTGTTTCAACAGGGGAACTCTGCAGCTGGTGATGGGATCAGTGCCGTTTCAAGGTATTTGGGGGCCCCAAGCAAAGACACCAACCGGGGCCCCCCCAACCTCCACACCAGAAATCTCATGCCCAAACCCCCCTCCGGCCAAAAAAAAAAACATATCTGGCCGCAGTCCACCTTCAAGAACCACAGCATATACACCTCAAACTAACTACTTTACAAATTTACTACTTGTAGCTGAACATAGCAGATTTAAGTATGAGATTACCCGGGAGTATATATTGTTTTTAGCCTACTTGCTGCTAAATTACACCATTTGTACAGGTAGGCCTAATTTATCCAGTGTAAATCATCACTTACCACTGTCTTGTGTTTTTTTTAGGGGTGGGCATAGATTAATTTTTTTATCTAGATTAATCTCACTGAAATCTTGAAATTAATCTAGATTAATCTATATTAAAATGGCTCATATGTGTGCTACCCAAGTAATAACTAAAAGTCAGCTTTTGAGATAGGGTTTCTTAATACAGAGGGTGCATTAGACCAGGGGCTCATCTCCTGTTTCCAAAATGCATCAATGACTGCTTGAGGAAGCTGTTCTACTTTGATACTTGAAGAAAAAAAACATACTCAATAAAATGTAGGCTACTCGTGTTCAACGGTTTATTCAGTTAAACATGAATTTGTAAGCCTACATACTGTACATTAAAAGGGGTTGATAACATGTTTATTCAGCTAAACATGATATTTGAAATGTAAGCCAACATTTAGTACATTTAACCTCACGGACATAATTTGGGGGGGGACTTTTTCAAAAGCCGGTTTGGTCCTCTGCAGTTTTAACGGTTAAAAATAAATATTTAAATAGCGACGAATCTAGCGCTAGGACCATGCAGAAAACGACCGCTCCGAGCTCCACTCCGGTAATATTTTACGTTCCTAAAAATGAATTTTCCATGAAGCAAACCTGGCGACTTCGTGGCTGCATCCATGTAAACACACGTACGATTTTTAATTCACAGGTTTGAAAACTCGTTCTCGCCCCTACTGTGCAATTTGGTTAGGAATACAGCCGAGCTAAACTGTCAAGTTGAAAGTCATCATAGTTTGCTTACCCATTTAGTAGATAGATTAACGGCGATAATTTTTATATCGCCCGATAAGAGTATCAAATTAACGAACGCCGTTAACGGCCCACCACTAGTTTTTTTGTGTTCCTCTTCCTTCTTTTGTTTTCTCTTTTGGCTTCCTGATGGATAAATTCGCTTCATGGTTAAGTTTCATATTTGCCGGCGTCTAAAACTTGGCTGTCTGCCAGGACAGTGTCTGCCTGCCTTCAGCAGCTGGTCGGAGGGGCCCCTTGAGGGGGATTCTGAGAACAGTGTCATTGCTCATGACTTTGAGAATGTAAAGGGGGGCTCACAGTTTGTCGCTGCATTTAATTCTTAACCTGTTGTTGTCTGGGGGCCCCAGGCCAGCTTGGGGCCCCAAGCAATTGCCTGGTTTGCCTGCCCCATCGCGACGGGCCTGGATGGGATACAGCTCCAGGAAACTGCTGGCCAGTTTAGAGCACAGACTGGGAACAGCCAGCAGAGCCACTTGTCTGAGCTTGCGAAGAATCCATTTCACTGCTGGAAACATAACTGGACGGCCTGGCCCGAGTCAGACTGGGTTGTGGGCCTTGGTACGCAGAGCTACTTGATATGGATGCAACACTGGAAGGAGAGGCTTCCATCTTGGTCTGATGAACATAGGTGATTTGTTGCAGTTGATCCATAGAAAACAACCCTGGCAAAGACTTTTTATTCCACATTGTAAGGGAATGGGACAAAAAATGATTACAAAGAGCTCTGAATATTGGAACAAGGCATCAGTATCTGTGATCTAGTCCAATTAGATTCTTACCTCCAAGTTCCCCAGCATCACTTAAATTAAGGAACCGAGTCAGATGTACAGGGTCTAATTACCCCAAAACGATAGGAAGGCAGATGGATACAGATCAAACAAATGCACAAAAACTCAGTCAAAAGACACAAAGGAGCATTGAATCTGTCATTAGACAGTGCGTCCACAGTGCAGTCATCTTGTGTATGGTGCCATGGTGGAGCTAGAGGCAAACCTTGAGTGGAGCCACAGTAAACTACGTTACAGTGTGACCTGTTAAAGCCCGGCTTATTTCTGCCTTGTGTGAGAACATAGGATCCGACCACACAGCTGTTTTGTTCCACAGCAAGGCCTGATGTCTGTTAGGTTTTAGCCAGGGTCTTTGTGTTGTAAGAAGAGACCAGCTTCTTTCTGGAGGAGGAAGGTAATGAATGTTGTGTACCTCACTGACACATTTCAGAAACTCAATGAGTTAAATCTGCAGGTGCGAGGCAGCAACACACATCTTCCACAGATGGCTAACAAAATCACATCACAGGAAAACTGGAGATGTCAGGGCATCAAGTTAATTGATGAAGGAAAGATTAACGCATTTGAGAACTTCTAAAAGTTCAGGATTCTAAAAAATATGACTGGATCAGGGAGCCTTCAGTGTTACCACACCTACTGACTTCAGGTCACTGATGTCACCTCTGATTTAGCAATGAGGTTGCAGTTTACAGACAGTCAATACAGCACATTACAGTACGATAGTATTGCATGTAAAGTACTGTAGGCCACCGTGTACATGGATTGTACTGTACTTACTTGCACATATTGGTGACGTAGAATAAAACACCTGTCAGAGTTGCGCTCAAAGGGTACTCTCTGGCACTTGAGGACTCTGTCTATGGTTGTCAGGCTGACATTGTCAATGTTCTGAAAGTTCACATTGTCACAAATGATCCTCTCCTGTATCTCCCGTAGTCTTATCATATTGTTCTCACGGACCATATCCACAATGAGGACCTCTTGGGCTGGTGTGAATCTGGAAGGCCTCCCACCTGCAAATGGCAATCTTTCAACTCTAGAGAAACAAACAGTCATTTGGTCAGAAATGGTCCTTGCAGTACACACTTTTACTGTAACCATGATTGCACTTGTCTGTATGTACACTCCACTATAGTACTGTATACTGTAAACATCTAGTGTACAGTAGTGACTAAAAACCTAGTACATACAGTAGGCCTACCTGTTGTGTTCTCTGAAGGCCAGAATAATGGTGGCCACTGAGAATCTGCTGAGGTTAGGTTGGACTCGTTGTCCCGCTTCGGTCATTGTCCTGCCGTGGACAAGGACATGGTCAATGACTGTTGCTCTCATTTCATCTGTAATGAAAATGCGTTGTCTTGCTCGCCCTCCTTCTCCTCTCCCTCCTTGACCTGCTCCTCTCTGGACTGCTTCTCACCCTCTCTGGCCCACTCCTCGGCCCGCTCCTCTCTGGCCCACTCCTCGACCCGCTCCTCTCTGGCCCGCTCCTCTCCCTCCTCTGACATGAACTCCTCGTCTTCTGCCTTGATCATCCATTTGTGTTTGGAACCTTCAGCAAACTGACTTATATAGGTGTGGTCACATCATTTGCAACATGTGTTTTCAATTATGTGTTTAGAATTTTGAGAAAAAGGGGATAGGTTTTGTGAACAGCGGAAGTCTCACAGCTGCAACCCCATATTCAGAAGATCAGCAGCACAAAGCTAGGTCACAGTCACTGGGGAAAAACCGGGATGTTTAGCAGAGCAACAGTGCAAGTTTTAGGCTTTTCTGCTCAGAAGGCAGCTTTCATGTTCTGAGTCATGAAAAGTGACTGATAGCCCTGAAATAAATGCTCCAGTTTAAAATTAATTCTCCCGTCAAAATAAAAAATTATTTTTAACAGTTTGCAGACCACGGAAATAGACATTTGCAGAGTTAATCAGGAATGAGATTGGGTCCGGACAGAACTGCGTTCAGGTCCGGATCCGGACATTGGTCCGCCTGTTAGTGACATCTGCCCTGAGGTGTATTTTCTTCTTTAGCAATGCTGTGATGATGAATGAAGATATGTGATATTTCCCCCCTTCGAGACTACGCAGAGTCTCGAAAAACAAAAGAAATTTCATACTTGTTACATGTCATATACATTTTTGTACCAATCACATTATAACATTTCTTCCTACAGTGCTTCCTAGAGCACACTTAACAGTACAACATCTTGTAGAGTGTAAGAGCAAAAAACCTGTCAGGCAGAAATCTTTCTTGAAATGTCCATCAAACAATCTAGACAGGAAAATTATCTTACGGCCCCTCTGCCTAGGCGACCACATACAGGGTTCATACACTTTTTTGACAATTAATTTCCATGACTTTTCCATGACTTTCAGGCAAATTTCAATGACTATACATTCTCTAAACATATGTGTAGACATGAAAAATAAGAAAAAATCCAGGCCAAAATTCCACAGTATATCATAAATTAATGAAAAGCCACGTGGTTTAATTGAAAAAATAAACATTTACCGTATTTTCAATATCAATATACGTCGCACCTACAAAGTTTTTTTAATGGAAAATGTTGTAGCTATAGGCTAAGCCGTATCCGGGCTAAAAGTGAGTCCCCGCTTACCGACGGGTCTGGTTAACGACGGACTGGAGTTACGACCGACTTTTCGTAATTTTGCGCGGTGCGCGAAGGTGCAGTGGCAGCACAGTGGAGTGTAGTGGAGTGGTGTATAGTGTATGATAAGCTGAAGCAGCGCAGCCTCCACCGTAGCCCATCTCGACAACGCGATCGCTCTTTCTCGCGTTGTACGCACGCAGTTTTTTCTATACTGTATTTATGATTAAAGCGTATCTAAATCTAGGGTCACGCTTAACGACGAAAACTGCTTTGCGTCGGACTTTTCAGTCTCTAACCCCAACGTTAACCAGTTGGTTAACCACACAGTGCACATTTTGCACGCGTCCTTGTCTTTCTCAAACCACAGCTTGTATTTGTCCAACTGAAGCAGCCATTGTTGAATCGGCATTTACCAGCATTACGCTGATTTACATGTCAAAGTACAATCTACAGCTCCGTTTGGAGTCCGTCGCTAACGCAGCGAACTAATGTGTGAAGTTACGTTAGCGGTCCGCACAATGAAAAAAAAGGCTATATATATATATATTTCTTCTGGTTATCAGAACGACAAACATTTATTGTCAAGCAAATTTCCATGACTTTTCCAAAACATTTGAGTATTTTAATTTTTTCCAAAACTTATCCAGGCCTGGAAATTGCTATTTTCAAATTCCATAACTTTTCCAGGTTTTTCATGACCGTACGAACCCTGCACATAAAGTACTCCAACCAATTTGAAAAAGATTTTTTAAACAAATTAAGTAGTTATATAGCTTAACAAATACATATAGAAACCTCAGAAAATAAAGTCAAAATGTTCAAATCCAGGCTGGTCGACCCATCGGACCTGAAATTCAGATCATTCCTTACCTAGTTACCCCTGTCCCTAGTATCGAAGAAAAAACAAAACATCTGAGGTCCCACATGTACTCATTCAACTAACAAAAACATCATCCTATATCACCATCAACCATCATATTTGCAAATGTTACTCATAGAATACACTCAAAACACATTATTACTTTATTCAGATTAATATTATCACACAATCTACTAGTATGCAAATGTGCATATGGAGTAAACCATATTGATGTGTCATTCTGCAGCTCCTCAGCAGCTTGACTCTCAGTGTAGTGTCCACAGCCTGTGGACTCTGGACACCATCTCTCAGCATCCTTGTTCAGAGTCCTTCTGTATTGTCCATTTTTTAGCTCCTGAACCCCTCATAGCGGCCTTCCCCCACTATTTGTTCTGGAGGGGAAGAAAAAACACAAACCAGTATCTTTGCAAAAACAACAGATGTATGTGAATTAAACATCAAACACAGACTTAATCCTATATGGAAATGCAAAATTCACCATATCATACTTTCACACTCCAAATTATAAGTCACCTGTTCCATTTCCCCCCTACACACACATTCACACACTCTATTGTACTAAAACTACTAGAATACTCAAAAAAACAAAAGCAAATGTCAAAACAATAAATGTGAATACATATCAAAATGGATACTTTTCCATCAGTTCACCTTCTATCACCACCTCCTCGTCATCACCTATATCAGACCTCTGCAACAACGGCATCTGAACTGAATCTCCAGGCATCACAACTCCAACCCATCTCAATATCATAGCCTTCGCAAAGGTCAACACCAGCGTACAACCACAAAACATCACAAACAATGATAGGAGAACCGCTATCAAAATCTGAACCATCGCTGCTCCCATAGATCCTAATCTCTCTAGCAACCAGGCATTCGCAGACCATCCAGCTCCTTCAGATGGACCAAACGCATCCCTAATGTTCTTCAATGCATCAATAACACTAGTCATATTATCAGAATTATCAGGAATCAAAGTATAACAGGCATCTCCAGTTAAGTTCAAAGCTACACACAAACCTCCCTGTTTGGCCAAAAGATAATCAAGAGCCATGTCATGCTTCAGCAACGTCAGACGGTGACTCCTCTGAGTATTTGTCAAATGATCAAACCTTTTATAGTTTCATCTGAAAAACCCTGTAGGGTATACGTAATATTATCAATGTGATCTGCCAGAAATGTTACACCATACCATGGAAATAAACCTATACCCCACTTCTCTCCTAGACTTATCCTCCAATGGAAGGACTCCACCTCGTGAAATTGTGCTAGTTCTCTTCTCGGCCTATCTCCAGAAACAGCATCAGAGTGATCCTCATCAGATCTATTCCCTCTCTGAACAGAGAAAACCTCATACGGAAGCTTCAAAGTTGCCATGTAACAGCATCCTGTCCATCCATGCGGCAAAAATATATATGCCTTATCACCACAAATCCACCAAATATCTCTGAAATTTACTATGGTCACATTTACAGGCAAAACTTGATTCTTTACCATTAATGTCTTACCCCGCCTATGATGTGGAACCTGAAAAGTTACTTTATGCAACTCATCTTTCGTTTTTTGTTTATAATTACGCAAATCCATCATATAATTATCACAGTCTGATATGCCCATAAACCTTCCTGGTATGCTATGCATAGCATTAGAACAAAAACAGCCTTCAGCCGCTACCTGTTGCACATCCATCGCATCAGGAACCGCTGTCATCACACTATCATCCTCATCAAACCAATTCACATATGGCAACTCTTCCAGCCAAGAGCAATCATACCTAGGCTTAAACAAATACTTAGACAATGCCAGCATAGTAACTGTAGATGAACGTTGTTGAACTAATAACCATGATAGCGCAAAAAACTGACACTCAGCAAGTAGCGGTTCTGGTACTGTCTCTAAAATTGAAGGCCATGTGCTTGGCGTTGGCACTTTCACCACACATGGACATTTCAATCTCCTTACTGATTTTACAGAATGAGTTAATTGCTGAAACCATAAGTTCCTACCTGCCCATTTGTCTGCAATTTGTAACACTGAAGAATCAAATCCAAAAGCCTTCCACTTAGCCTCTCTCCTTCTTCTTGTTATCCAGCAGCTGTATTTGATTAAGTTTTCTTAGAATCTCTTGATCTTGTTCTTTCTGGTCATGGTCTTTCTTCCGGTATAGCTCCACTTGATGGGCTATATGATCTGTATAAACACCCTTGGTCATACTTCCAAGACCAACTACTTCTGCCAGTTTACTTCTTACTGGTAAGGGCAGCCCCTTCTGTATTTTTGCTCTCAGGATTGACTGCTCCATTTGATTCATATCTGGATCATGTCCTGTGACATTCCTCCACACTTGATGTGCTCTTGACACATAGGTCCTTGGGTTCTCTTCCAGTCCCAGTGGCTCAATGAGAATATTATCAGGATGTACGTTTGTCAGAAATGTATCCCTCAATGCTCTTCACACTCGTCCTCTATTTGCAGAAAACAACTCAGGATCCTTCACAGCAGTTCCCACATATCTATTCAGTCCAGCTTTCAGTATAATCTCATCTCTTCCATAGCTGGAACCCCTAGGAGATTAGCCAAAAGTCTCTTAATGTCTCCAATGGCAGGCTGCGTCCCCACCATGATCTCTTCCCTTGAGGCTCTCCTCTTGTCTTCTTTCGTCCCAGTACTAGATGCTTCCAGACAAGACCCTCTTGAATATGCAGAACTCCTACACTCAATATCTCCATCACTGTCTCCATTCTCACTTTCATTTGAACTTTCATCTTCTGAATCTT
Organism: Brachyhypopomus gauderio; assembly: GCF_052324685.1. Lineage (NCBI taxonomy): Eukaryota > Metazoa > Chordata > Actinopteri > Gymnotiformes > Hypopomidae > Brachyhypopomus > Brachyhypopomus gauderio. The sequence goes on along the minus strand of NW_027506940.1, from coordinate 595,808 downwards.
CTTTCCTCCACATTCTGTTTCCCTTCCTTTCCGCTCTTTCCAGCATTCTTCTGACCTCAGGGTCATATCCACCCCTGATTTCCTCCAGGTCACTTTCATCATCTTCAGAAACCATCTTCTTAACCTTCATTTTACCCTTAGTTTCCAGACTTACCATTTTCTTCTTGCTTTTAGAACTTGGATACATCTTGATAATTGTCTCTGCTTGTCCAGTTTCTATTATTTTATCATCTTCATCTCTGATATTATAGATGCCTTCTTGACTGATCACTGGGAGCTGAGTATAGATTTCCTTAAACTTCACTTCCTTCTCATAGGGAGGGGGCTTCTTTACCAGATCCGTGTGAGAGAAAGGTGTCTCAATTTCTGACGTCAGCCGTTCAGTTTCTCTTTCACTTTTTGCTATATCTTCTGCACTTCTTTCTCTCTTTTCCTTTGCAACTTTTATCATCTTCTGTCCTTCCTTTTCAAACAACTGGAGAAACCCAAGCTCTGCATGTCTCTTCTCTTTGCAGTGTTTACCTTTCCTACCCTTCTTTTGTCCTGCCTTGTATGTGGACACAAGCACTTGCATTGTCTTGATCACATCCGGGTTAAGAGTCCCCTCCAGTGGCCATGGTTGATCTATATCAGGTCAACGCTTATTCCATTTCTCTGACATCTTTGCAATACCTTTAACTAAAGGATTATTCTTCTGCACTACAACAACAGGTGTAAGTACTTTTACCGCTTTACTGTCCTTATCTGACATTGCAACAGCTCCCTTAATTCCCTTATTATAGGTTAAACTGACTAAAAATATTGAGACTCCTTTAAGACTATTTAAAAATTTACTGACTTCCTCCTTCTCTCTTTTTTCAAATTAATTTAATTAAATTATTTAAATTTAGTTATGCACTTATTTATTAATCTTCCTTTTTGTTTTTGCAATAAGTATTTATAACTAATCAATTAACCAAATTGACTTATTTACCACTATTTTGCTGTAATCAAAAAGAAAAAGAACACAATTTGCCAACTCCAGAAGAATCAAACCACATTAGTGTACATTCACAATACTGTTCACTCCCAAGCACTTCTATCCAACTGTAAATAAAAGCACTTCAAATATCCTAGAAAGAAAAACAACCCCCAAGGGAAAAGCATAGACTCCAGCTACAGATCAACTATCACCCAAGGTATTCTCATCCACTGCAAGACAATCACCTACCCATTACCAATGCACAGACCCCATACACCTCAAATCACCAAATAAACTCAAATGGATCTCCAATACAACTCAAATAAGAAGTAACCATGCAGAGATAAACTCTCACCTACAACTTCTTACAGAGTCTAAGGGCGTACTCACACTAGGCTCTGTGATCCGGGCCCGGGCACGGTTGCCTGCCGAAGCACGGTTCGTTTGGCTAGTGTGAGCGCTCCAACCGTGCCCGGGCCCGGATCAGTTAACCGTGCTCGGGCCCGCTTGAAGAGGTGGGCCAGGGCACGATTCATGTGGACTCGGGCACGGTTCTCTTCTAGTGTGAGCGCTATTCGTGCCCGGGCCCGCTTGGTGCCTCGTCTGATTGGTTCATTTCGCTGGAACTCAAACATGACGTCAGTGATGCGATGCTCACGTTAAACAGTCATAGCGGCAAAGCGATTAGCAGACAATCGTTGTGTTAAATTATCGATAAATCTGTGCTTGCACCGTGTTTCTGCACTCCCAAAACGACTCCAAAAATACAATAAAAAGAGAATCGTGAACTCCATAGTGTTGTGCGAGCGCGCTTTTTTTCCAAATAAAGCGGCGTTGTGATGACGTAAGCGTGCTCGGGCCGGGTTGCTGAAGCGAGTGTGAGTGCAGGCCAGAGGGGGAGTGGGGAGGGGGGATAACCGGGCCCCAGCACGGAATGAGCAAACCGTGCCTAGTGTGAGTACGCCCTAAATCAAAGTGGCCTCAAGTAACTAAAGCCTCAACTAGTCAATCTGTTGCCAAGGTTTGTTCTATAAAAATACTACACAGCATGTAGTATCTTACATACACAGAAACAAGAGATGCATCTATTAAACCCCAAACTGAAAATTTTCCTTTAACAGCTTAAATGTGAGACCAGACTAGATATATCAACATTAGTGACTTTAAATGGTTATACACATATATATTCAGGAAGCAGGTATTGGTCAAAAAGTTTGTCAGTAGACACACTGGCCTTTGTCAGGCTGGAGTTAGCAGACCTCAAGCAGTGGCCCCTCCTCCTTCTCCTTCTCTGACACACACACCATGAACAAACAAAGGAACAGACCAGAGTTTTAATGTCTCACCACTCTGAGCAGCACAGTTCACGCCAAGTTATTTTCCAACACCAGGGCCGGCCCTTCCATTAGGCGATATAGGCAAATGCTAGGGGCGCCGGCTGTCCAGGGGGGCGCTCGCGTTCATGTGGTTTTTTTTATTAATGAACAATTAATAAATTTGAAAACAAGCAAAGTCCACATACTCATAATTTCATTGTTTAATAATATTAGTCAAATTAATAATTCTTATAATAACAACACAGGACACCTATCACCCGCGCGCCAACCCGCCCTCCCCCGCGCGCTCTGCGCACCTCGTCACTGTTTCTCTGTACACCACAGAGTGAGTGACATCTTCCTGTAAAGACATCAAAAAGGCAGAAGTCCTCTGGTGCCCAGGGTAGAAAAATGAGAAAAGTGGAGGAGGAAAGGCGGCAAAAAACAGGTAATATAATGGTAATATGTGGTGAATTAACACTATACCATTGGCGAACCGTCAGGGACTTCAACGCCTTCTCTGAAGGTTAATTGATCTTAAAAAGGATGCTTTATCTATTATATGTAATATATGTTAATAACGCTTCACCAATAATTTGTATTTTTCCTATAAATCGGCTTTCAAATCCACTTTTCGTACTTGTGCTTGAAAAAAACCTCAGCGGTGAAATAAAAAATCAACCAATCAGAATATTTCACACCGTTGTTTCTAGGTAAAAGAGAGAAAGGCCCTTTTACATTGAGAGCTTTTATTATAGATTGGCAGTTTTATCAACCAATCATATTATCGAATTAGAATCGTGGGGGCGTGCTCCAATGGTCTCTCATTTTTATTTGAAACAAATCCAAAATGTTGCCAATCTGTAGCTGTTGTGTTTTTCTTTGAAACCAGCTCGCTTGACTCACAACTAACACTCAATCGTCATTGTGGCTTTTTCCCCTCTGTATGATCTTAGTGAAAACCGCCACTGTCATCATACTGCCCAATCCTAGTAGGTGCTATGATTAGCTTAGCTTAAAATAAATATATACTAATATTGCGGATGCACTTTTGAAATAATAATGTTGCAGTAGGCAAATTGCCCTGATTTGCACTGGTGGTAGTTGTTGTTTTTAATTTATTTTTTTAATTTATTATTAATATTTAAAAGTTGTTCTCTGCACTACGTTATGTAAAATAGTTTTAAAATATTTTTTGTGCAACACCTTTATATTTATTGCTTGTTATATGGTAATATTTAAGTCATTTGCTTTTTATTTGTTTCTTTAATAGTGACACAATCAACACAATGATTGATGATGCAGGGGGCACCAACCAAAATCTCGCCTAGGGCGCCACATTGGTCAGGGCCGTGTCACGTCCAGCCCCTCCCTCCTCCCTGGTCCCGCCTAGCTCCCCGCTCCCATTCGTTCCTCCCTCTGTCTATCACGCCCTTATCGTTAGTGCACACACCTGAGTCTCGTTTCACCGTCCCGTCTCTGTGTATATATTCCCCGTGGTGTTTCACTTCTGTGTCGGTCCTTGTGTGTTTGTTTCGTGAGTACTCCTTGCCATATCTCTCCTTGCCTTCACCCTTCGTGTTTCTCTGTTCATGAACGTCCTAGTTGTTATTATCGCTGCTTTTAGCCTCCTTGGTGTTTGCCCTCTAGTTCCGGCATTTCCCTCGGTTTTGTTACCTTGTTAATTCTAGATTGTGTATGTCATGAGTAGTTGCTGTCAGTAGCCCTACGGGTTTTGTTCTTGTGTTGCCGCTATTCCCGTTGTTACTCTGAGCCTTATGCTCGTATAGTCCACCTTAGTTTCATGTCCTGTCTTACAGTATTTAGAGTATGTGTTCCCCACGTCATTGTTGCTATCCCGGTATTACTTACAGTTTCATTTGTCATCTCCCCTGCGTTTAGTGTTTTGGTTCCGTTTCTATAATAAATCATTTGACATCTGCATTTGCGTCACACCCGCCTCTAGAGTCGTAACAGGCCGGCTCTGTCCAACACATATATCATATGTCTACCAAATATCCACCTCAATTAAAGTTTTATACCATACATGAAAAACTTCATTTTATTTTATTTCACTCCAAAAACAATCTCCAAAATGTTTCTCTATGCTTGTGCAAACAAATGATCCTACCCGATCTTTCTTTCAAATAATAACTGTCCTTCTTTGGGGGCTCAGATAATTTACTCAGATATCCTACATCCACTCAAAAGAGGCTCATAAATTCTCATCTTTATTCATAAAGCCCTCTTTCCAAAGGCTCATGCATTTTTATTTATTTATTTATTTTTATTTTTATTTTTTTAACAACACAAAGTCCCCCAAAAAGGCTCATAAATTTTCTATATCACATATAACTCAACTACTAACATTTATATAGGCCTTTATTTAATATAAAATCATATAATCCATGGAAACCAACAACCAACTCACTCAGCTTCTCACACACATCTGGCATTCCACCAAGATATGCACACACACAGAGAGACCAACTCAGCTCGCACACACAAACAGACAGACATCCACAACTCACCCCCTCAAACAAAACACAAAACAACTCTCAACCCTAAACCAGGCATAAACTCTTAAACTACTAAATCAAACACTCAGAGTCGACTCATTCATACACTTCCCTATAGCATGCTTTTACAGCCGCTCCCTTTTCACCTAAACCAAACCCATATGTAAACCACATCCTTCAACCTCTTTGTCCAGCTCAACTCACCATAAGCAAGAAGAGAAATGAATTTTAGACCAGTTACAGTTTAAACACTACATAATGTATTACATATGCACAGACACTACAGCCCTAAACAGTGTTTCTGAGCATGACTTAGTGCTGTAGTGCAACTTTTGAAGAATGAATTGAAAACTCGTATATCTCTAGAAAACAATGTTTTAATGTGTTAAAGAGCTTCTCCGTGCAGTTTCCGCCTTCTTTTGGCAGATCTGTTAAGATGATTGGCTGCAGTCGAAAATGATTGACACATGCTCCGCCCTTTACCCACGCCCACCGGGGCTCCGGCCTGCAGCATATGGAGAGAGGCTGAGCGCTGCTGTTCACGAGTGAGTGCGCGTACGCAGCAGTCGTGCGTGCAAGAGAGAAATAAGATTTAGTATCAATCTTGCAGTCAATACCAGCGTTGGTACCGATATTTGGATCACCTCTACATCATGGTTTTCTCGGCTCCGTCTTTTCATCATCCTGCCAATACAGGTGGGTAAAATGATAAAAACCTAATCTGAGTGGGGGAGATAATCGAATAAGTGGATACGGAGTGAGCGAATATGTTCTGCATCTAGAGGTAAGCCCTAAATGGATTTGGCACCCTAAAGTGTGGTGTAATCGCGGACGCCCACGTCCCATTACCCACCCAGGAGTAATGTCCTTGAGCAGATAAGGGTCAAATGCCGTTGAAGGGATGCTCACTTCGCATATTCGTTTGTTTCGTAGAGGAAATCAGTCGGAGACGTTCAAACAGGTTTTTATTCGCATGCGAAGATCTTGGTAGATCTCACATCGCCACTCGGTGTGCTCTTTTAAGAGGGAATGAGGCATGCCAATTTACAGTTAAAACATGTTTATTCCTTTGTCACTACCCAAATCATGTGCCCCTATTGTTGTGTAAAATCTTTTTCTGGATTCGCTCCCAATTACATTGGTCGGTGCGTCTGGGGAGTTTTATTTTCATGCGGTTTATATATTTTATTTTATTCCACAATATGTGTATGATGTGTGCGCGTGCACGTGCGCGCGCGCGTTGCCTGCCTGCGGCCACAGTGTTGCATCCTAATCTCACAGCTGGCTCCTGGTATTCTGCTGAGCTCCCTTGTGCTGGCTATAATGTCAATGAACCCCATGACTTTCACAAGTCTCTAACCTTTATTTAAAGTGTATAATACTCAACTTTCCCCGCAGTGAGCAGGCGAGAATGTGTCGGTCCCTCAGTAACGAGGACATTAGCTCGAGTGAATGCTAACTTCATAGGGATTAGCTGGCGTTAGCACGAATGCTAGTTTCGGTAGCGTAGCTCTAATGTATACAGATAATCATGTTGGGGGAAATATCAAGAGGACTTCGGAGTGGAAGCATAGGAAGAAGAATAAAGTTATGTGGACCGATGCATGTAATCCGAGTCATCCTGTTAACTATATTATATATAAATATACATAGAACACAGTAGCGACTAGTCAACACCAGGGTCATTAGCCCACGTTAATGCAAGCACATCTTGGCTCTCCTTTACGTGTGTTTTCTCGCCAAAGTAGTCAAGTAGGTAGTTTGGTATCTCTGTTTCTAGCGTGGTCAGTAAAGATGGTTTGGTCACAGTTTCCAAGCCTCAAAAGGTTCGTCAATGTTGAGCGATTTACAAAACGACCTGAAGTCAATACTACATCCTGTGGACTGGCATAAAAGGAAATGACGTTTCACATGACGCTTTCCGGTGTCCTGGGGTAACCCCAGTGACCGTGGGTAACCCCAGAGCCGTAGAAAGAGAGTTGCGACACTCTGTGATCTCGCCGCTCAGAGGTCACGTGGTTCATGGAGGACCGTATAGTTCCAATCAAACACGAACACTGAATGGTTTTAAACGGGAAAGACATCAGCGGTTACCGTATTTCTGGTAAATATTACAACATACAGGGTTGCCAACACGCATTTGACCGTTTTCACACGCTCTCACGCCACACATCCGATATCTCACGAAAAAAAATATCCAGTTTATTTACCTCAGATCCACAGATGTGATTCAATACGTTACTAGCTCGCTAGCTCTGGCGCCATCCACCGGCGATATAACACTTAATCTGCAATCAACTTAATATTTATATCAACTTTCAATAAATATTTATTGATAATTTTTTATAGTATCTTTGAACAAAACTAGAGTTACAAATAGCCTGTTGAAGGAGCCTGCACTATTAAAGGTTCAGGCATAGATTTATTTAGTCCACAAAACAACACTAAAAACACATTTAACATTTAATACATAGATTTATTCTGTAGTCTACACTACAACACTAAAATAACATCATTAAATACATAAATTAATTCATCCCTAACATTTTCGTTTCACATCAAACTTCTACAGATTGATTTCTTATTGAACATGGTTGGCTGTGCAGCATTTGGATGTACCAATCGGTCCGAGAAAGGGATCCGGATGTATGGGATTCCAAAAGATACCTACAGAAGAAAAAAGTGGTTGGCCCAAATCAGTAGAAGCACTGACCCAGGAGGCTTTTGATCTAGTTCGGAAAATCGATCAATTGTTTCGAATTTCGAACTAGGACCAGTGCCTCACTTATGGCACTCCTAATGCAAAACATTTAATGGAGATAGAGGCTAGGCTCTTAGACAGTAGGCTTCCCTCATGCCATGATGTTAAACAAAAAATAGCTAACAGATACATCAGGCTGAGGTTGAGAATCGCAGCAAAGCACATCCAGGCTGAGAGGAAAAAACACACACTGTCCAAAACTGGGCATTTTGGAAGTAAAAGCCAGATGAAAATGGCTAAGAAAAGCCAGCAAAGCCATGTAACACCTGGAAATACACCCCCATCAAATACTTTCATTGTTACCATGAATGTGCTTGGTCTGTCTTTAACTCCTACAAATGTCCTGCCACCCAGTGGTACTTAAACTTCAGTAGGTATGGAGGATCTGTTTTTCTCATCCCCACTCCACCAGCTACTGCAGTAATCACCAATCTACATTGCTCCACTGGTCTGGTCATCACACCACTGGCCTAAAAAAAATATTTTAAATGTTATGATGGTAATGACAATCCTAAGCATCATACGTAATTAAATAAAAAAAATTGTTACTAAATTGTGTTGAGATTATATATAGACCTGTTGATGCATCCTGTATAAATAAATCCACGTAGAAGCTGCTGGTTTTATCACCTGTCACTGAAACACTAGCTAATTAATCAACCAAAGAGTAACTTCACTACAATCCAACCATCTTTTCTACTTCAGATAGTTACCATTAATTACAATATGATCAAATCTATATAGGTATTACTGAATTTAACAACTATCCTAATGACTGAATACTCTGAGGCTAATGCACCGCTAAGTGATTCCTGCTTTTAATAACATAGCTAATGCTAGCGAAGTGTAATTTAAGCTAAAGGTATTTAAAATGCAGAAATAAACTAACAACAAGTGACCACTTAACTATAACAGTAATACTAATCACATTTATGGAGGATGATATAGGAAATGATGAATAATTCATTAACTTACCAGAAAAACAGCCGCGGAAATGCTTCAAATATACGCAGTTCAATGCTGGAACTATAGCATGTTTGGAACTATTGGTCTCCCCATGGCACGTTTACTTCCGCATTCCTGAATTACAATAGGAGTCTATGGGAGTGTCGCAACTCTCTCTTTCTACGGCTCTGGGTAACCCCAGTGACCGTGGGTAACCCCAGTGACCGTGGGTAACCCCAGTGACCGTGGGTAACCCCAGAGACCGTGGGTAACCCCAACAGCGTCTGGGCGCAAATCCCTCAGCTGACCTTTTTGGAGGACACATGTTGAGGCTTTTTAGGAGAAGCAGGTGAGGGAAATGACAATGCCAAAGGTGAGTCTAAATCAGTGGCTGTATCCTTCACAGTAGGTAGCGTGGAGGGAGCAGAAGTGCAGGGTGTTTTTTCAGGGGTAGGTGTGGGTGTCCCGCATGTTGAGTCTTGACATGCTTTTAAATGAACAGACATGTTGTCTCGCCTCAGAATTGTTTTAGAGCACATGGGGCAGTGATAATGTCCCTCTGGTCTGCAATTTTGATGGCATCTGTTTATTCTATATTCTGTAAAAACACAATGAATAATAAAAAAAACATCTCGTCAACCTGATAATAATAAACTAGCTGCAGTTAATGTAATTGGGTCTTAATACCTTAATACCAGATAGAAGAGTGCACCTGAGTAAAAAGAAAAAAATAATAATTTAAGAATTCTGCACATCCTAAAGACTACAATCACCATGACCTATAATGTACTTTAAAAATTAATTATACTTGTACATACCGGATATTTAATACTAGTTACGTTATTATTGATTTTGGCATCTAAAACACCTTCTAGTAATTCAATACACCAGTCATTTTTCAAGCCGATAATCTTTCACTGTTTGCCTTACATTATTCATTGCCACTCGAACTTCAAGACGAACACACAAAAAGCGAGTCACACAAAGCATGCACAGACACAGACATACACGCACATGCAGTGTACAAAACAAAAGAGAACAAAAAACACATTTTCATTTACAGCCTTATCGATTCCAGTCCAATTGACCTGCTGTCAAGTAACCGCTGCTAAATGTCGAACGCTAGACAGTCAGATTTGTTTGGTAAACGACACTTGTTGTATTCCAGTGCAATACCACCCCAACGACCCCCCACCCCAATACCACCCCAAATACCAACAATCAAGATAATACAGGACCTCCTCTCTGGAACCTCAATAGGTCCCACAGATGAGCTAAGCGTCAGGGGTGAGATATATATATATGGCCAGACCCTCTGTATATGCAGGATATCGACTTGGTGGACTTTCCCACTTCCCATGAAAGTGATAACGAAAAAAACAAAGCACCTAAAGTATCATGTCTGACCATTAGGTTTATCTGGCTGACTCAAACATGGTCAAGACACAAGACATGAACTGGTTTAACAAAAAGAACATGAACAAAGAACAGCAAAAGTGCTCTAGGTCTGGCCTTCAGTGTGCAGGTCCAGACTTAAGTCATAAAGCCTACAGAAAACAAATACCGGATGAGTCTTATGTGAGTGTTTGGTCCTTGCAGTCAGATGTTACAAAACTAATTGTTTTAATCTAACATGTAAGGAATTAATTTAAAAAATATATTAAAACTGTTGTAGGTTAACAAAGTGAATTTTATTAAGAAGAAAAGCCTTTATGAAGACTTTAAAAAAATATTAACCTTAAGTAAAATTATTGGAAGATTTCTATACATCAGAAGAGTATTACAAACATTAAAGTCAAGTAAATTTGTATTGTTACATGATGAACCTAAAATAAGATGAATCCTTGGAAAAGGACATTGTGCTGTTACTTTCTGCCTCATGGCAAAGATTGTGGCCAGACATGTAATAGTAATGAGTGAAAAGTGCAAGGTATTAAAATGTATTGTACCTTTATTTTATAACATAGCCAGAGGCAAGTAAGGTTTCTGCTGTACATTCTTCATGTTTTTCAATAATTTTGAGTGTGACCTTTGAGGGGGCAGGGCCATAGGAAAAAAAAAACTTCATTAGTAACTGTAAGTGTTCTTATTTTGCCAAGAGTTGTAATTTTCATATATTAGTGCATTTGTCCTATTGCATGAATACTAGTTAAATATTTAAATTATAATTTATTTGTATATTATTTATATAAATTACAAACTTCAACATTTTTTCAACATACACAAATGCAGGTGCATACCTGTCACAGGTATATGGTCAAACCCTAGAAATCAGATTGGCTACCATGTATGTCAATCAAAATACAACCATCAGTGCGGATGGACTATAGCCTCTCATTCGTCCACTACTTTTTAATGTTGTACCCACAATTCCTTCGCAATCAACCCACACATCCTTCACGATCGACCGGTAGATCGCGATCGATGTAATGGGCACCCCTGTCATACAACCTTATTCATTTTAATACTAATTATGTACTGGTTTTACATCTCAAATATTTAAATATTTAAATATAGAAATCTGTAAAGTGCAACATATCATATTTAATGGTTTATAAGGGGTATATTGGGATTTATTTTGCTCTTGTGTCACTCGTTGTTTCCATTCATGTTTTGTAATGCTCTGAGATGTCATTATTGCTGGGACTTGTAGCTGTTACATCTATCCTAATCAAGTAAACATGTTGAAAGCTTATTATTATCGACACACAACTGATCTCGGTCATATTTTGTGATTGCCCGGTACAAGATCATAGTACCATTGTGTTCTCAAAGTGTAATACTGTATTCCTTTTTAAAAACCTAATGATCTTTTCTGAGACATTTTGACACAAAATTCACACTGCTTTTTTTAAATATAATGTTAAGCAGGAAATTCAGCCATGGGTGTCCATGCCCACGAGTACCATTTCAGGTATGTGAATCTTCTCTGTCAGGTGATTGCTTGTTGAGATGCCAACTGAGAAACTCCTAAAGAAAGACAAATTTATGAATTTATAATTCTGAAAATTCTGGCAATTTCTGAAACTGTTGACAACCTCAGTAGCTAAAAGACTGTACAAGCACAGGATTCATTTGAATTTGTCTTTTGGATGGGGTCAGTTTGGTTCCAGAGTTGTTTCTTAGTACCAGTCCATCCCAGTACATGTCTTTTGTTTGCACATTTGTGTGTTTGAATGAAAATCAGTCTCACTTAAATTCCTTTTATAAATTATTTTGGTTGTTGCATGTCTGTAATGTTGATTCTGTTTCTGTGGGCTATTGCATTGATTCTGTTTCTGCGTGCTATTGCATAGTATATAGAACACCAACAATTCTCCCCATCAGTCCACATCTGTTGTTTGTCTTTGTGTTGGGTTTGTGAAGTCTTACTCTTCATGATGAGTGATTCATAGTTTCTCACTGTGGTGGCATATTAAGCAAATTGCCTGGAAAACATGGTTTAACATTGCTGCGTACCGAGTGTTCAGTGTGATGTCACATCTGTGAAGTTGATATTTTGTTTTCTGCTACAAATGATGGATATGGTGACTAGTCCATGTCTACTGGGAAACATCAGGAGAAACATCAAGTGCTGGTGTCTTTTAACCTCTTCTATGTCTTTCCAGGTACAAACCCAGGTATGTCCCGGTGGTTCTTCCTGATCATCATGGTCCTGGCAGTAGGTACGTATCAGTTTCATCTAAATCTATATTCAGTGACTGTGATGGAGACCACCACTCCCCGAAGTGGAGGATGGTTAAGTGGGGGCTCTGGCTGCTACGCTCTTTGGTCCGGTGGTCAAAGCTCCCATTTGCCTTCTTTCAGACCTGGGTGGGAGTCCTGGGTTGGCGTCCTGGGTTGGCGTCCTGGGTTGGCGTCCTGGGTTGGAGTCCTGGTTATGGTGGTTTCCTTCAGCCTTTGTTACAGCGACTTTTACTGTATTGTTAGGAACCACTGCTCATGTTAAAATAAAAAATAACACAAAACATTTAGATGGATAATTATTCATATACAGTGCTTCTAGAAATTATAGGAACTATCAAACTGTTATGCCAGTTGTCTAGCAATCTTTCAAAGAAAATATTTATGAAAGTTTGTGTTAAGCACTAACTGCTGGAGACTTTTAGAAATAAACGTTGTTTTGAATTATGTTCATCTCAGTGTTTTGCCTACCCCCCCCCCCCCCCCCTCTCATTACAAAAAGACAATGCAGAGTGTCACCCGTGTTGCCTGTGCAGTGCTGAGGATCCTTTGAGGTTTTGGGTTTGTGTGGATTGGATTTAAAATTCCTCATGAGTTAACAGATGTGGTGTGTGATCATGGAGGTCAAGGAAAGCTCCAAGAAATACCCATGAACACACGGCTGTGGGAGAAATGGGTTGTAAAGAGTCTACAAAACAGTTTACAAAGATATTCTGGGCTGTTAGTCAGTGAGTATCAGATTAGATCAGATTATATCAAAATCCGTATTCAATGACTTTTCAAGTAATATCATACACACTGCCTGAAATATAACATACACACACACACACACACACACACACACACACACACACATTCCCAATAAGATGCAAAGGTCATGGGCACTCAAATCAAATCACAATTTATTTATATAGCACTTTTTACAACAGTTGTTGTCACAAAGCAGCTTTACAAGTGTCCGAGTTCAAGCCCCCAGTGAGCAAGCCAAGGGCAACAGTGGCAAGGAATAAATATATATTACTCTGGTGTTAAATATTTATGAAACTTTATAATGCACTCATAAATATGAATACAAACAAACTAATTTAAAATGTTTTTGAAACAAAGGTAATCTTTTTGTGTTTTGGACAGAACAGTATTCACTCTTCTGCAGTCTTCCTTCTTCAGTAGTTTCTGTGGAGGTTACCACGATCAGTACCATAATGGAGTTCAGTACTGAGGGTGCCACAATATCCCAGAAGACCCAACCCAGCTGTTGGTACTCCCATCAGGGCAAAGATTAATGTTTCTGTTGGGACTATGCTGATATACAGGAGTGCTGTATCAATCTGTCTCAACCACAACCGTTTGGTTCTTTTATACATTCCCAGGGTTGTCCTCTACTACGGCGTTTGAAATTATAAGAGCACACCTCCATGAGCCTGCCTCTCTCCCCTGCTACCACAAGTGCTCCGGGAACCTCGAGTGGATGACCTCAAATGACCAGACCATTCTAGCCACATGTGACCAACGCAACCATTGCTGGACCCAGGAAGGTTTTCAGATGTCCTCCGAGCAATTCAAGGAAGGAAATCTCAGTTTGACTGTCACTTCAGCTGATCACAGTAAAAAACGCTGGTACAGCGCTTTCTGCAATGGACAGAAAGTCTGCTATTGTAGTCTCCTCATTCAACGTAAGTACATTTGCTTGATAAAAAATGCTTAATATGTCAAAATTACGGTTGTTGCTAGCAGCAAGACATTTTAATAGAAATAGATGTTGCATTCTTGATGAATCTGGCTTCATGGTCAATTGTACTGGCAGCAATGAAGTTAGGAAATTATGTAGAGATAAAGACTGTATGTACAGTCAGAAGGCCTGTTTGTTTCTAGAACTTCTCCAACTGATTTCTACATTAATAAATCGGTGTGAAATGTTTAAATGTAGCTAACTTTGTTACTAGCTGACCCCGTTCATTAAAGGAAAGAATTGGTCAGTAAACCTGTGCCTTGTCCGACACCAAACCCCTTATTTGAAAATGTCTCTCCTCTGTACAGCCTCTTACTCGTCCATCAATCACATGATTGGCCAGACTCTTGTTCTCGACCTTCTGACCATGGTTCCTGTAAAGGTGACGTTTGAAGGAGTAGACACTTCTGGGTATTGCACGTTAAATGGCCGGTCTCAGAAGTGCACTCCTGAATACCAAGATCGGGTCAGAGTCATTGGTAACTTTCTGTTGCTCACTGCTCTGACCCCATCGGACACTGGATTTTGTACAGTGCATGAAGTTGAAACTGGAGATTTGGTGACCAACATCACGACTGCAGTCATGGGTAAATATGCAGACATTACTAGCTGAGCCTTTCTCCATGTGAGATGCATTTGAGTTGTTGCTAAATGCTATATAATGTGCTATATGATCTTTGGATGTTCTAGATACATTATCTAACTAAACGTATGTTGACATGTAATATACAACAGTGCAGGGTGATCACCATTTGGTCATGGAGCTCTTTAATATGTCCCACCCTACTGCCAGTTTTGACTATAGAGATTGTGTGACCATGTTGGCAAACTGTTAGCAGTGAATGTGATAGAAATGCTTGAACTTAATAATCAGGAAAAGAGTCCATGTGCTTTTGTCCATATAAGGTATACAACAATTATCCAACATAAATAAAAATGTATACAGTAATTCATTAGTTAACAGTTAACAATGCCTTCAGAACCTATAGTCAGATAATCTTATTCCTGTCCAGTCAACTATCCCTTACAAGTAAAATCAATAAAAAATGAATAAAGGAAAAATATATTTTCACATGTTGAGCACTGAATAATTGAAGCCCATTGCCATAAAATACACTACACACTCGTCAGTAGTTCTGATGGTGCAAGCATCAAGAATCCAGTCTAATACAGATATCCATACAAACTCTGGCCACTTCACATTTATAATTGTCATTTGATTTTTTAGGTCTTTTGTTTTTTGTCTACAGTCCCAAATATTATAGAAACATTTAGAACATTTTAGAAATTCTGACTGGAACTTTTTTTTTCTCAGAGGGCAAGTTTCTTTAGATCACTGATGTTAAGTGGATCAGATTGAGATTTACATTACAGTTCCAAAGCTAGATTGACACACAAAAAAGCGACTGAATGGCACAGCCAATAGTGGGATGGGCTTCTGTCTCTAAGAAGTTTATTTACCTTTTGCATGATTTATAATTTGCAAATTGTGCTTTTATCATATTTACATCAGCAAAAAACATCAAGAAGAAGGATTTTGTGTCACCTCTTGAGGCAGAGACAATTGACATCTTGCGTATCTCCTCAGGCACATTCAATGGTAGGAATTAATACAGTATTTACTGTGATTTTAGTGATCTTGCTTCAGTCTGGACAGTTTTTAAATACCCCCCCACCGCTTACTGTTCAAAATGAGCACAATGGCTCTTATATCTATGAAGGTTGCATCAATTAAGAAACAAGCACAGTGGAATAATGGCTAAACTACATAATAGCAGGATTATAAAGAGTCTGAATCTTCTGGGCTCATCTTCACCAGTTCCTGTCTGGTTCTTCTCTCTGTGCTGAGCGGACGTCTGCATCCTGAGCGTGTCTCCTGCTTTTCTGCTTCTGAACTCATCAGTGAACATTGGTACTTTCACTCCTGCTCTTAAACTTGTTTTTCATCTGCTGTATTCATAGTGCAACTGTCAGTCTGTGATTACAGACAGTGATCATGAATACTAGCATAATCAGAACTGATGTCTTCCATCGCATGAGCTCATCTTCATAATCTGTTCACTCATCTTTTAATTTTCTTTTTCAAGATATTCTGTGTGGCTGATTGTGATGTCTATATGTGCAGTGGTACCAACTGGTGCTCACCTTAATCTTAACTTTGGAATTCATTCATATTTCAGTTTAAGCTTTTTACATAAACCCACACTCAAAAGGCAATCTCTAGTAGTTACCGTGTTTGTGAAAATACTAAAATAGTTTACTTACAAATCATTACAAAAACAGTTTATTAAAAAAACTTAACTGATTTAAGTACAAAACTGAAGTTAAAATGGAAATAAAGTGCATAAGATCTAATGAAAATAAAATGTAAAGTATTGACATGCAAGATGAAAATAAAGATGGAATAAATTAAAGCAAAAATAAGTAAATAAGCGCACTGTAATGTTTGAGTTGAAAGTGTAGTGTTTCAGGAAGAACAGGATAAACCTTGATCAGTATGATGGTTTAGTTGGACATCTTGTTGAATGTTTCAGTGATCTTGAATATAGGCATTCTTACTTTGCAAAAACAATTTCCTCACCTGCCTAAAATGTTTGCACAGTACTGTATTTAGCCATCACCTTCACAGCTCTCCTGTAATTACGGGAGCAAACTGCACATTTGCAGTTTGAGAAACATGCTCAACTCCAACACATCCTCCAACTCTTTACCAACGGTCCATTTCTGACCACAGCACCATGGCTGGATGTGTTTCTGAGACGGACCAATCTCAACGCAGAGGTAGCGCTAAAACCGAGATTAGTGCTGCTCTTCCTAAAACACTGTCCACACTACATTGACAATGGTGTGCCATTCAGATAACAAACAGACAACAGCTGTGTTCAGATTTCTAACAGGACATGACTTAGTGACACTCAGTGAGTATTGAGAGTGTTGTAAATAAGATTTAGGATTTGTGTAAAGCTTGTAACGGGCTGTATTGCTTGTGAGTATATTTTGGTTTTATTAGTGCGAGTGCTTTTGATATTAAATTGGTAACACATTTTTGACAGTGGTTCTAAATGATAATTTACTCAATATTCAATGCATGTGTAACGGATAGGCTGAGCAGGTAGGACGCAGATGCAGATTTTAAGGAGTTTTAAATTAAATAACTTAACATGAAAACGACAGAACTCAATGCAAAGAACAAAGGTGATATAAAAGGCTAGCAATAAAGACAGGAGGAGCAGAAATTACCAAGGCATGAACAAAACCCAGTACAAGGAACCCAACAAGACACACCTGAAAGCAATAATGAGGGGCGGAGAACAAGGCAGGGGTGTGAAGACAGAGACAACTAGGAATTTCAAAATAAAAGACACTCAAACACAAAGAACAAAACCAAAGACATTACTGACAGGGGGAGGCGGGAACCACGCGACAGCATGGAAGTGACTGACAAAAAAAAATGACTAAACATGTCAGGAAAAATCCTTGTTTCCAAATATAGCTGAATGTTTTACATCTAAATGCAAGATTACACACTATTTCTAGAGTTTGCTTACTAATATAATTTTGCAAAGAATTGGGGGAAAAAAATGTTAGTAAATGATCAGATTTCCCAGAATATGGTGCATATTCAAGGGACTTTGACCTAACAAACTAAAACAGCTTTATCTGTTTTCATACCAATCTGATCAAATGATTTTCATTTGGCAAAGAAAAAAATGTTGTTAAGTCAGAAACGTATTAGTAAATCCATTCGTTGGCTCTGACTACGTACAATCCATTAACTATTCTCGGCTTCTTCTATTTTCTTTTATTATTTTGTAGGTACCTGGAGGGATTGCTGGAAGGAGGGCTATGACACCGCGGTTAAGTGGACAGTACCAGTCTCCTTATTGGCTGGCATTTTGATTGGCATTTTGATTGTCATTTGTTTTCTAGTGCTAAAAAAGAAATGTAAAAATGTCTGTAATGTAGGTGAAGAATTGAACCGTGGCCGACCAAATGTCAGTGGTGCAGATGAAATGAATGAAACAAACTGCCTGACTATTTTTGACAATGCCCAGCAGGGCCATCAACTCAGAACTGGCTGAATCCAATCTACTGTTTGGAGAAGTCAGGCCACAAGTGGCCTTAATGGGAGGAGCCAACAGCTTTGCGTGTAGTATTTGTTTTTTTCTTGTGTTGTCCTGACAATAATCTCTGGTAGGAAATTCATGAACAACCACAAACGCTCTCATTCTCACAAACGCAGACTGCCCCCCTTGTCCACTCCCCCCACACTCTCTCTGCCTACCACCCCACCCCTCTATTTCACATGCACTCACAAAAACACAGGCCTCTAAAAAAAACACAGGCCACTCACAAAAACACAGACCTCTAAAAAAAACACAGGCCTCTAAAAAAACACAGGCCACTCACAAAAACACAGGCCTCTAAAAAAAACACAGGCCTCTAAAAAAACACAGGCCACTCACAAAAACACAGACCTCTAAAAAAAAACACAGGCCTCTAAAAAAACACAGGCCACTCACAAAAATACAGGCCTCTTAAAAAAAAAAAACACAGGCCACTCACAAAAACACAGGCCTCTAAAAGAAAACACAGGCCACTCACAAAAACACAGGCCTCTCTGTTTCACATACACACTAACTAGCCATTCCTACCCATTACTTAGTGATTAATATACAGATATTTACAGGGCCGGAGTGAGCCCCTTTTTCAGCCCGGGAGTTTCATGCTCAAATCCGGCCCAAAATTATTTTTCCCTCCCAATCGGCCCAAACTAGAAATTGACATGAGCCGGCCCATCGGGAATCCTCCCAAAACTCCCGATTAGCCACTCCGGGCCTGGATATTTAGCTTCTTTATTTCCACACACACTCACACACAGGACTGAATCTATGCTTCATATACACACTTCTCTAGCCAATTTGAACATACTAACTAATATTAGCTTCTTTTTTCCATACACACACACTAAGCTAATCTCAGCATGTGATTTAGTTGTATGATCTGAATCATTTTGCTAGTATCTTCCACACTGTAGGGCCTAGAAACAAAATTCTACTTCTGTTGCATTCCTTGGCTCAAGCCAAACAAAAAAGCCTCAAGAAACTTATTGCTTACATGAAAAACCACACATACATAGGTCTGATTTGAGGCCTGACTTCTAGCTGAGACTAGACCTGCTGGTTGCGGTTTGCTCTGGATATATGGTGCTAAATTTATTTTGAAAATCGGAGGATAACGGCATTTTTTTCTGATATTACTGTGGTTGTTGATTGCATGAGATTTAGAGACACATGTTTTTGAATGTGTGCTTCTCACAAAGTGACTAGCTGGGAGGCCGGTCACAGTTGCACTTGTGCTATACAACCACCTCATCCATCTTATAAAGGACATGAACTTGTACATTTTGTGCAGACTTGCCTAAACTTCAAAGTGTTTTAGAGATCTTGCTTTGTTTCTACATACCAGAAACTGTTTTTCAACTGTAATGTTAACAAGAAGAGAATTTTGATTGTCTTACTATTGTCTGGTAATGTGCAGCCATATCCTGGCCCTGGGCTGCAGTGCATTCAGACTCCTGGTTTTAAATTACTGTCTGGTCTTAAAAGTGTTCACATTAATGCATGCAGCTCACTGAAAAGAAAAAAAAAATCCTAAAAAAACGGTAAACGACTGGCAGCAGCGGCTGCCAAACAAAAACTTTAATTTTAAAGTAAAAAACCCTGATTTAAATTGTTTTTGTGGAAAAACAATAAATTTACAGAAAAATTCATTAAACATTCTGCAGAGAAATGTCGTTATTTTACAGTTTTTCCTGGGTTATTATGATTTAGCACTTTTAATGAAGTCACAGCACAAAAAGTTTTGCAGAGAAATACCGTAATTTTACAGATTTTTCCTGTCCATATTCATCGTGACTTCCAGGACAAACTCAAATGTGCAATGCAAACTGCAAAGTTATTTTATACAAATGAAAAAGTATATTATACCAATGTTGAGCACCTCAATGTCATCTATCATCACTTTTAATCATTTAAATCCCCAGGACTGTACTCAGTGTCTTTCTCCATCATCAATATCAGTAGCCTGAACACAACTACAAACACATAACACTGATGTGAAATGAAAGATACACTCCTTATCATTTACATGTAGGGCATTTAGCAGACGCTTTTATCCAGAGCGCCTTATGAAGTGCTTTGCCATCTGTTCACAGAATTAATTCTAAATAGTACATAGGTCAGAATTCAAGATACCCTCGAACCAGAATACTACTAAACTACAGAAATCAATGCAAATACCTAAAAGTACACAAAAACATAGGCTGAATATTGCTAAACTACAGGAATTAAAATGGATATGTACAAGAAATGCAAATTCACATAGGTACTATATCATACAACAGAAACAACTATGAAAGTTTAAAAGCCTGTTCCATTACAATGTACGTCTACCAGTATATCAGTTCATGTGTCTCTCAGTGTGTTACAGGTTATTTCCTTGGTTATGTTCAAGTATAGACCCAGTGTTTAGAAATGTTTCTTTTAAAAGTCCAGCACCCAAACAAACTGCCATTTTCTATTACCATTGACTGCACAAGAACTAAAATAAGAACCGACATCAATAGAGATGGAACAATCAACAGAATCTCCTACAGCCATTACTACAGTTACATACATTAGATATGCCAATGTAAAAATCTAATGTCTGAACTGACATTAGGAAGTCACGACTCATTCTGTAGTCATCATAAAAATAAGCATTTTCAATTGCAGAAATTATTTTCTTTTTCGTCAAATCAATTACCATCACGTTCTGTGGCAAATTAATATGTCCGGACCCTATATGTTTTGATCTGTGTACATTTTTCTCCTGAACATCAATGGATCCTCTGAATTACGATTGACACCTAACAATCAAAATATGAGTATTGCTACATGTAAACTAATTCTATGAAAACCACATTCATTTCTGACATTGAAAATCATGTTTAAACCAGCAGTGCCAAAAGACATAAGATTTTGATTAAAATGACAGAGAAAAAAACTTTTTAGTTCTTACAGACATAAACCTTTATATAATCAACCGAATGTTTAATTGCAGATTTTTCTGTAAAAAAAGAGAAAAGCATGTAACTTGTAATTATTGTCATAATACTTAAAAGATATTTTGTCAAATTACAAATGTCTGTAATTTTACAAAGTTTTGTATACAATTGAAAAAAACTGTTAACTACATTTAAATATTTACATTTATTTTCCATAAAATTAGGATTTTTTTTACAGTGCTTGTTATCCAGAATGGACATGGTCAGAATTTGTATTAAATCAGCTGATGCAGATATTGCTCACTCATGTTTTTCAGAGCAAGCATGGTTTTCAAATTATCTTAGTAATAGGTGCAGTATTATATGTTGGTTTGTGCTCAGAATGTGTTACTGTCTATAAAGGGGTACCACAGGGTTCTGTATTGGGCCCTCTCTTATTATTTATATTAATGACTTGGGTTTGAATGTGTGACACATGTTTATTTCTATGCTGATGACAGTTATTACTGTTGTGAAGTAACTCAGTAGTTCAGGCTGTCAAATCGTTGCAGCTTTTGTAGCTGTTCAGCACTATTTAATTCACACGAAACCTCATATAGAAAATCTAGTGAAGAAGTTGAGGCTAAAATTGAGTTTTTTATTGAAATAAGTTGTTTCTCTTTTATTGTAAAAATAATTTTACAATTTTTTTCAGTGTTGGACTACGGGGATCTCATGAATGCTGTTGTTCAGTGTCTTTGAAAGTTTGACACTGTATCATGCTGCTTTGAGGTTCATTACACTTAATAAGATGCACACTCATCATTGTCAACTATTAAATAAAAATTTAATTACCCTGTTTTGTTTTTTGTGTTGGCCTGGTCGGTTCCTGAAGTCCTGTTGGTACATCACAGTTGTATATTGGATACTGATTTGGGGCCCAATTCGTACACGAGTAGTATGTGTTGGATTATTTGATCAGTAATGGCTTTTCCTTAATTTATACATGTTTTGTTTGAAATGCTTTAATAGTGCATTCCACAAGTCTAAATCATAGTCTATAAAGATATTTTTAATGGACATTCATGGACATCACACATTATTTGCCTGTGACATTCTCTAGATTATATTTTTGTGAAATATCATTAAAGGATCGATCAGTATTATTTTGAAACGTTTTTTCTAGCTGTGCAGCTCATGTGAAATAAAGGATCAAATTGCTTTGTAGCGCACAAATTAACCAGTTTATCCTCCTTAGAACAGGTCTCCCACATGGAGGTGGCCGTTGAAAATGGATTTAGTGCACAATCTCACTGAGCCACTAGGTGCCAGTATATTATAATATATGTAAACACAGTTAACTACCTATCGTTGCTTGAATTTTATTTGTTCTCTTGTCTTTGTAGAAATTCTGTAGCCCTGTTTTCTGTTTATTTCTGTGTATAGCTTAACTATGGTCAAACATTGAGGAAACTTTTTAAGAACCCATAGGATTATGGAAGTTATTCTGTGTTGATATTAAAATAAAAACATAATACGCAAAATGACAATGTAATCCTAAATTTGCATCTACAAATGCTTAGCTGCTCTGCCACAGCTCTCAATAAAAACAGTCACATCAGCGCCAGATAAGGCAGAGATGTCTGCCACAGCCAGGGGCGGACTGGCATACATTGCTACCGGGGATTTCCCCGGTGGGCCGATGGGTTAGTGGGCCGGTGGGCCGCCGGTGGTTTAACTCGGCCCGTGGAGGAGTCACTGCCGCTTACTGCGTCCCCGGTCCGTAGTCACGCTGCTGTTTAACGGTGTTATTACCTCCCCCGCTCCAGTCAGGCAAACTTGCGCGGCCGCGGACTGATCCTGTAAACACATGAACGAGTTGGACCGGGCCGCGGACTGGGCCAGCTGATGCGGGCTGATGGTATGCAGCGGAGAAAAAAAAAAAAAAAAACAACTTGTCCCAGAAAATCCGGGCCGGACTACGAATACATAGTTTAAATTGTAGATAACATGTTATTATAAATGTACTGCTGTCGCCTCTGCAACGTCTAAGGCACCATGTACAAATTACCTTAACACGGTTAACACGGACGCAAGTGGCGGTCTTAAAGGTTCCAGAGCACTGTGCACTGTTTTTTTTTTTTTTTTTTTTAAAGCTATTGAAATTCTTAGACCACAAATAGGTAAGAGGAAGAAATACCCACGTTAGAGTTGAAGGTTGTTCTTTAGGATGCACTTTGCGTAAAACAACTTGTTTGGTGGTCTTATGGTGGACTATTTAAAAGCCACTATGTGGCTTTGTAATCATAATATTGCTGGAATTAATATTGTCCATATGACAATAAACGCCATCATATACACAACGAGCCATGTATAGATTCAGATACAGTATACACACACACACACACACACACACACACACACACACATATATATATATATATATATATATATATATATATATATATATATATATATATATATATATATTAGTGGGCCAGTCTGTCAGGATCTCCCGGGCCACTTTTTCTCCCCAGTCCGCCCCTGGCCACAGCTCTCAATAACAACAGTCACATCAGGCCATGACTGAGGTGCCCTTGAGCAAGGCACCTAACCCCAACTGCTCCCCGGGCGCCGGGCTAGGGCTGCCCACCGCTCTGGGTACGTTTGATCCACAGCCCCTTAGTAATCACTAGTGTGTGTGTGTGTGTGTTCTGACTGCACGGATGGGTTAAAAGCGGAGGACAAATTTCGATTGGGGTGTAAAAAATCACAATTGACAAAATATGGCACATTTCATTTCATAAGGCAGAGATGTCTGCCACTTGCTCCATTAACCTTTGACACTAATCGAGTGTATGTTCACCATAAGGGCTCGTCTGCTATCCTTTGAATTAATCTAATGAGCGCTTCTGTGGCCAGGGAATAAAAAGAATTCCCAGAAAGAAAGGAACTTGGTAATTGTCAGTTAATCAGTTAATACAGGGATTAAGGGCTTCATTGATATTGCAGAGGGCTGGTTTTACAATAAGCCTGAATCCAACCTGTGATGTAGAATAAGAAAGGCCATTTCAGATCTTGATTCTTTACACAAACACTGCAGTGCAAGATATGGCCACCAGGGGGAGGCAGCATTCGCCAGATCCATGGCGTGGTCCAGGATGAACTCAGTTTGCTGTACAAAGAAGGCTCTTTATCTTTCTGTCTCCTTTTCTTTCTCCATCCAATCTTGAAACAAAAGTCTGAAGAAAAAAATATTTCAGAATGTCTCTCTACAGATGGTAATCTTTCAACCCACAGATGGGAATCTTCTCTCTCTCTCTCTCTCTCTCTCTCTCTCTCTCTCTCTCTCTCTCTCTCTCTCTCTCTCTCTCTTTGGGACTTGGAACTGGGGAGCCGTGGGCACTTGGAAAGATGATATTAGTCCATTTCCAAGTCCAGTACAAAGAGACATTGTTTAGTAAGACAGACTCAGGTATGACTCTGTTCAGGCCAAATTAGGCTGATTCAGATCACACTCTCTTCCTTAATGGGAGAGTTCTGATCTGGCTGCAGCGTGCCAGCTGATCTTACCAAATACACTTTTTTTTGTTGGATGCAATGCACCATTTCACTTGTATTAGTCATTCTCAAGCTTGTTGGTTAGGTTGCTGTGTGAGGGATAAAGAAGTTTAATATTAACTGGGTTCTTGTATTACATGCTTGCGTCTGTAGAGATAGGACAGATGCATTTAATGTCAAATACTAACTCACCTATATCACCAACCGAACATATTAGAATGATGTTTCAAATGCATCCAAAAATCCCAAGACTTTTTGGCTAGCGTGACTCATTTTTAACATCACCGGTGTAATTTCACCTTTTATTTGTTAAAGCCACCCGTCATTTGGCCTTGGAACAGGTTTTCAAATACAACAGACCTGATAAATGTTTAAGTGTAAAGTGCAAATGGAATATGGGATCAAATGAGTAGAGATGTTTACATGCACACTTACAAAGCTGGTGGTTTGCTGTTCAGCCAAAGAGATGGAAATCTGTATTACACGAATTTTTATAGTATAACCGCTAAACATCAAATGTAATGATAAAACGTGTACGTATAAAAATAATCACTAATCACAGCCAGATCAGATCTATAGGTGGCTGTTATACCCCCCCCCCCCCCATCTCGTGTCTTCACCTTGAGATGACAGATATGACCCCCCCATGTCTCTTTGTCCCCCTTTCCTCCAGACTAATGAAGAGTGCATTCTTCCATTTGGTTGTGTGAAACGTGATCTTGGCCACGCAGAGATTGCTGGCTAGCGCTTCCTTTCCTCAATAAGCACCAAAAGGCCTGTGCACTCTCCCACAGCCGTGCACGCTCTCAGCTCCGTGCATGCTCCCACAGCCGTGCACACTCTCAGCTCCGTGCAGGCTCCCAGGGCAGAGCACCCTCTCAGCTCCAGTCACACTGAGGTAAATAGCAGGAGAGACTTACTAAACCCTGCTGGGTGTGTAACACCCTGCTGGGCCCTGCTGGGTGTGTAACAGTGAAAGTCCTCTATCTCTCTCTTTCTCTCTCTCTCTGTCGATCGAAACTTCGCTTAAGAGGTTCTTACACTGAGACGCTCGATAAATACCGGCATGCTCCATACTGGAGATGAGGTCAGTCTGGTTGAGGTCATCATGGGGGGGAGAAGAGGAATGACCCCCTGGATGAGGCCTTACACCGCACCAGTGTAAACCTCACACTGTGTGCGCACAGCACAACATCACTAACTCAGCTAGACAATCTCCTCGGCTGCCTCCAGAGTACGACAGCTCTCCTGCTCGTGCGTCATTCCCCAAAGCCATCGGTTATTTCACATAAAAGTTGGACAGTCATCAGTCATTGGTCTTTGGGGCACAAGCCTCCAGGCGTCCCTTCCCGCAGCCCATAGGCTGCTGTCAGCGCCCGTACGCTACCAATAGTAATTTCCTCTGTCACTTAACACATCGTTACTTTCTGTAATGTTTATAGTCAGAGCCAGCAGAGCTCTCCCCAACCCCCTGGTCAGTTTTTTTGGCCCTAAAGCAAAAACTTTTCAGGCTGTAAATTATTTTTACATACATGTTCCATTTAGGGCCCTGCTGTACCCTGAGGACCCTAACAATAACAGTGCTTCAGCTGAACACGCAGTGCTCTGAGAGATTTTTTACATTTTTTTTCTGGCTTTCATGAAACCACAAATCAGTTAACGGTAACGTTTTAAAGGGAGACACGGAGCTGAGTTCTCATTCTCCTGCACAGTCTGGATGTTTTGTAAGGCTTTTCAATCATTTACTGAGAGCCTTGTGGAATTCCGTATGCAGCTTAAAACTCGTGTGAAAACAGTTTTGCACTTCTCAAATCCTACTTTGTCGACCAGGGATACTGGGATTACCCAGCAATGCATAAATGTATTCACGGAGGGAATTTTATAATCAACACGTTTCTTTAAAAGACATGGTGCCCTTTTAGCTAAATTCCTCTTCTGAGAGGAATCTGAAAGGCAGTTTCCAGTCCTAAACAAACTTCCTTATCTAGTGTGAGTCGTATCATGACTCATACAACCGGTCAGTCTCAGAAGTCAGCAGGAGTTCGGAACCACTGCTCTGAGCCCAGGTACCCAAAAGTGTTGATCTGAGTGTTCATCTTTGTTGTCATATATTATCTTAACTGGCAGAGAGTGTTTTCAGCTTAATGTTAAAAAGGACATCAACAGAACCTTTTTAAAACTATTATTTAAAAAATACTTTTTTGAAAAATGGCCCTTATCATTTGTGTTGAATTGACATTTTTTTTAATTATTATTTTTGCGAACACAAAATATCTGTAACTGGTAGCAATAAAGTGTTCTTTTCATTTTAAGGCTGAAAATTACTAACATAATTTCTGAGAAACAGAAAGTGTTTGATTATAATGGAGCCCAGTGTGGAATGGTCATAAAACAAATAACCCATATGGACCACAGCTGTCTACAAACAAGACAGACGCTTCTTCAATATTAACCAACATGTCCTGTGGTAACTGAAGTGGAAGCTGATCTGTGTGGAACACGTCAGTTCTTAATCTACCTGGATACATCTGTGTAAACGGCCTAGAACTTTTTTTGATGGTCAAATATAAGCTCCCCGACCAACTCTTCATAGTGACAGAAAAACTCCTAATGGCCTCAAAATCACAGCATTTTCTCATGCTGAGAATCTCAAAAGAGGTGATACATATTCGATGGGGACTCTAGTTCATAGCCTTGTTTTGGGAAATGTTTTCAGGAGACGGATGTCTTTTTTGAACCTGACAGTCATAGAGTTGCATTTTATATCTACAAGAGCACAGAACAGATTAGAACTGCTCCTGCTGTTATACTCTCAAATCCTCAATGAAGCAGCACCCATATTGTGAAGAAGGCAGAATACTGATTGTGGATCACATGTCTGGTGGGGAAAATAGCATTACGGACTGGATGCAAGTCTAAACTAATTTCCATTAACATTTACTTCACCATATGTGATTCAACTGAAGATTACATAACCTGTTAAACTACAGCTACCGCTATACACCCTCACCCAGATGTGAGTCTAGCTTGTTCTCCATATAGCTGTTATAGAGAGGTTCTACATCTCCATTCGAAGTCATTTTTTCCATTAATGATTGTAATGTAAAGCAAAACATAGTACCTGGTGTGTGCGCCCTGAACACAGCTGATTAAACTGTGCTGTGGTCCTACAGGTCTCGTAGATAAACCCTTAGATTTAGCAGACCTTTATTCCTTAAAATGGAATAAGTAAAGTATTTACATGGTAAAATTAGAAAATAGTATGTTTAAGTATTTTAGTAGCTGAATTTTACTGCTTTTCAAGAAAACTAGAGAAAACAAGATTTCAACTTATAATGTCTAAAGCTTATCTGCACTTATCATGAAGACACTTTAAACGAAACATGCCCACAGCATGTTATGGTGTTGATATAAAGCCATGTAGTGTAGATTTGTATAGTGTGGGTGGTTAAAGTAAACATGTTACCAGAATGCAGTTTATCTTCTCAGATGTACGATGAGCCTAGACAAAATAATTTGGAATACTTACAATATGGCAAGCAGTTTGTACAACAGTACAGCAGATTTTCAACAATCCGAGCTGTAGGGAGACAGGGTGATGGTGACTGTCAGGTTAAATGGATCCTCTGGCTACCACAGAAGGGAGTCTGTGCTCTGTGCAGTGCTCTGTTTCCACAGGCTATTTCTCATCCTTGCATATGTCAGATGTTACGATCACCATCTCTCTTGTGTATAAAACGACGCACGCGGTCTTTATGTCCAGGGTTAGTACTGTGCCTCGTCCCCTGTACGCTGCGCACTCGTGCGATTTATATGCACCTTGGTAAACATCTGTCAGGCCTTCAGTATCTGAGGTGCACCGAGGTTACATGGTTGTTTGTGGCACCC
Source organism: Brachyhypopomus gauderio (assembly GCF_052324685.1). Lineage (NCBI taxonomy): Eukaryota > Metazoa > Chordata > Actinopteri > Gymnotiformes > Hypopomidae > Brachyhypopomus > Brachyhypopomus gauderio. The sequence continues at coordinate 567,417 of NW_027506940.1, read as the reverse complement.
AGTGAGGCACCTCAGCATTCTCTCAGCGCTACGGCACATTTAAGCGTCCGTGATGCCGTACTGAGAAGAGCTGCTTGGGTCAATCCTTACTGTAATAAATCTAAAGGGGAAAAAATTTAGTTTTACAATGATAGTAGCTCACATTTCCTGCTATTTATGCAGCACAGTCCAAAGAGGTTTTTTCCTATTTTGTAGAGCTGACAGCCAAGTTTAAAGAAATTACAGCAGAAAATGACTAATGTGTCTAACTAAACTAACTGTAACTGTAAACTGTAACTAAATATAGCTCAATGTGTTTATTGTAAACCCTGAGTAAATACTGTATGTTTACCTTTACAATCATTTCGAGACTACACAACTTTGATACAGTCCTACTAGAGGTGCCTGTATTAGATTGAGGTTATATGGGAGGTGTTATTCGTCTCTCCTCATCAGTTCTCCTGTAGGACCAGCCTGTACTCTTAGAGTCACTTTAGTGGCTCGACTCTTCACTTCCCAGGATGCAGTGCTGCACCCAGCTCACATTTTCTTGTGAACTGCGCTGAATGTTATATTGTTAAATGTGAACTCACTCACTCATGTTTAGCTGGTTGAAGATTCTCTCCACAAGGAGGAGCTATTTGCACTCGTAGTTTTTGTGCGCACCAACACAGAGAAGGAGAAGGCAGAGGGGTTGTGTGCGTAAACCAAGACAGGAGTGCACCACACATCGCAAACAAACTAAGACGAACTAAGAACATCAGACTGTGCTATACACAAGTCTACGTCTGATGGTAACAATCAGCCCTCGATGGCTGCTGTTTGCTTACAGGCCTATTCCAAATGTTCACACGACGAGCAGCACTGTGTGTAAGAGTGCTTTGGTGAAGTCGTGTTCTTGATAAGAACAACAGAATACCGTGTTACTCATTTACAGAATCTCTTACTGTGAAACCTCTATTCCAATGCATATTTACACAAAGCACAACTGTACTTTGATTTAATTCTGTACTCTGTTGTAACAAAAATAAGTTTATACATTCTCAGATCCTGTATATTCACATATTCCTATCTGCAGTTTCTTCTTCCACACTGGGTATTTACTGTATACTTTTTAATCCTCCACCCTTAGTTTAATTTCTTATTTAGACGTTTTGGAGCAATCACCAAAATAAACAGCGTCTGATATTGGGGTCGCCCCTGTGTGAATGCTACATAAAGCCTGCTTGTCACAAAGGCAAGGACCACACCGGGCATGGAGCCCGGGGTTACTAGGCGACAGGTGCGCCATGGCAACCACATCAAAGAGCCACCGCGTTCTGGCGAGGCTGGTGGGAACACTGAGGGTTAAAATACTGTGCGGAGATAACCCAAGGCCTGCGAATAAAGCACGTGTATGCTGTTACCTTCTAGTTTTTCCTCTTTGCAACTATTCTAATGTCCTCCGCTGACTTGTCTTTTTGAGACCGTTTCCTTAGCCGTCATTTGAGTTAAACGACATCTGAGAAAAATTTAGTGCTTGTCAATTTAGTCTATTACTAGAACCGCATGGCCCGAAGGAAGGCTTGGTCTCCTGTATCGTCTTTTACACTCATACTGTTCGTTCCACGTTGTTTGTTAACCGTATCAACATGACAAGGAACCCCAATTTAAACTCAAATGCTGCTTCTGATCATGACATCAGTTGGGCTAGTTGGGTTCATCCTGCTGCCTGGGGTGCATTATTATTAAATGCAGGAACTCCCACGCGGGTTTGGTCTCCAGAACCGCTTCCAGAACCGCTATTGCTTTTACACGGTTTTAAACGCTATAAATCATGGGCAACGTGGCAGGAACATTTCGCTGTGCAGTCACTCCCATCACTGACCTGCCGTGGTTGCCACGCTATAGGCAGGATTACAGATTAAGGCTGGATTTCAAGAGAAAAGGAGATAAAAAACCCAAAAGGCTTTTGTATTTCGACTTATGGCCGTCATTTTTCTAAAATACCAGTGACCGTTGACATAATAGTTTTATTTGTTTATGTATTTATTGTAGTTATTTAATTATTTCTTTAATTTGTTTAACTGAACTATTTGAAAACGTTCAGAAGGTGTCATCGCTTGTGTAGACCGGCAAAAACGTGCTGAGAGTTTGTGGCACGGATTTATTCTATATTTGTGTTAGAATTTTATGTACAAATGATTGGCGAAATGTTTACAAAGGAAACACAAGAGACCTATCTAATAGTGCTAGAGTTAATGGAGAGTATGTGTTTTTAAAATCGCAAATGTTCTCCCAGAGTGAAGAAGATTTGTGGGACATAGTCTACAGCATTATGTGGAGACTGCCTTTCAAAAACGAGCAGGAAGATGAAGAGGAGAAGAACATATATATGATATATTTTTCTATATCATATGAAAAATAGCAATAATAACATCAGTAAAGCCCTGGTTGTTTACAGTAGGTTCCTTTCTAGAAACAACAGCATGTCGAAGGCAAAAGGAGCAGGAATATCTGACCAGTTACTGTACAACCTTTAGTGTGTTTGTGTGCACGTGAATGCGGAAAAACAAAATTAATGACAAAGCAGTTTTGCTAAATAATTCAACTCCTCTGACTGTTTGAAGAAAACATTCAAGGCTCAAGAAAAAAAAAATTCACAGTGTAAAATACCTTTTGGAAAACTCCATTAAAGCATATTGGCCAGCCTAGAAGTGTGTTGCTCACGATCTCATGTTTTTATGAAAAGATTGGAAATAATAGAACGTCAAGAAGGATTCTGATAATTTTACAAAACAGTCTGGGCAGATATGGATATATACATTAGTAATGAGTTGTTTCTGCTGGATAGGGTATACGTCATACCATTCTCTAACAGACCCCTTGAAAAAGCACTACAAGTGTTTGATCTGAAAAAATACACATAGAAATATAATATATACTGTATATAAACAAAGGGATGGGGAGCAATATTTCAGGTCGGTTGGATGTGCAAGTTTGACTAAAAGCTGGAGGGTTGGGCGTGGGGGTCTTCACTTGAAGACCTTCTCGTAGGCAGGACATTTGTGACTCTCCAGCTTCTTGATGGTCTTTTTGAACTCCTTGCTGGACTTGTCCCACTTGTGGATGCCGGTGATGAGGTACTGTTTGTCCATGCGGCGGCCCATGATGAGGTACGTGTTGCCGAGGTTGTCGAGCTGCGAGCAGGGGCAGTCGGCGCCGTTCTTCAGGAACAGGGTGAGCTTCTTCAGCTCCTTCTTCTTCAGGCCGCCCGTCTTCAGCGCCCTGCGGCGTTTCTGCAGGATCACCTTGCGGTCGCCGTTCTCCCTCTTCACCTCCTTGATCTTGGTCTTGATGGCTACAGGGGGCATGAAAGAGGAGACGGGGTCAGGACTGTGAAATTCTATATGGGTGAGAGAGAGAGAGAGAGAGAGAGAGAGAGAGAGAGGTAGACAGGGAGGGAAGTGAGGTATAGAGGGAGAAGACAGAGGGCAAATGCTTGGCCATTGAGACTGGTGGTGGAAGGCAGGTCTGGCCGCCCCGGGAGGGGTGTCTATTCTCCTACTGCGTCTTGAGTGTAGGTGTAAGTGTAGGCAGGGCCGGACTCTCTCGCCACTCTATAAGAACATTTACATCATCCGCTCTAAATAAAGTCATTGCTGTAAAGATTATGCAGGCAACAGTATTTGGAGCATCTTCTCACAGTCAAAAGGACAGCCAGTTATTATTATTTACTTTCACTTGGTCGGTGTTGTTGATTTACGACTGTTAATCATTTATTTTGTAGATTTGTTATTTTCTTAAGTTCCCCCTTTCCTGTTCATGTTCATTTACTTTGCCAATACCATAACATTCATCCCAGTAAAGTATCGTTGAATTGAGAGAGGGAAAGTTGGACAGAGAGAGAGATTGAGGGAGAGAGAAACAGACTGAGGGAGAGAGGGAGAGCAATGGAGGGAGAGAGACTAAGGAAGTGGTAATAGCCCTTATACAAACTTTAACTGTCACTGTTTGCTCTCTGAGGCTGACTGAGGTGAAGTTGCAGGGTGTGTCATACACAGCACCAGCAGAAACAGAGACATTAGCATTCGCACCGGCAAAGAGACATTAGACTGAGAAGTAATCCCCAGGAGAGGGAGGGAGAGACAGTGAGAGAGAAGGAGAGCTGGAAAAGGGATGGGGGGATTGGAAAAAAGGGCTTGTAATCAATATTAAGCTTTCCTCCTCTCAGAAGGCTCCCGGGGCACTCCATAATGACCTGGGGATCTCTGTCACAGGCTCTGTCGAGTTTACAAGCCTTCATCAAGATAAAGCGCCAGCCATGTAAATCTATCCGCCCCTACCGCACTCTGTTCTCCCAGAGGGCAAGAATGTCACAAATTGCAGCCTGTTTGCTCCATGCCCCTCCAGACGTAACCAAATCTGCAGGCCCTGTTTGATGGGAGAATCGCTTTATGAGCTTATTTCAATTAGACCAGGAGCAACATTTCTTAGTTGTCTGAGCATGGTTGCAACACTCCTCCATGGAGGAAAGTTGCAAGTGTTCATTGTTAAGTAAAGGTTGGTTGTGTTTGTTGTGCTCACTGTGTAAGGGCTGACAGAAATCATGTTAACAAATTAAAGTATTGTGTAGTCAAACCCATTAAGAAGCAAAGTTGATCTCAAAGATTGTCTGCTAAATCCACATGCATACCATACAATACCTTACTCTTGTGGACTACAAACCCATGTGAAGAAACAATTAGAATGAGCTTAATCAAAAAGGCTAAACCCTGTTCCTTACTGGCTAAAACACCGTGGTGTTCAGGATCAGACAGTGCAACATGGAAGTCCATATTTTTTCACTGTTTCCTCCTCCGTGTTATCGTGTCCCAGCTCTCCATAGCTGTCTTAATCTGCCTGATCTTTCACTAAACTCTCCTTAACCTCCTAATCCTGCTGCCTTAGCACGGGGCTCCTGTCTTAAGTACACGGGGGTCCTTCTCTGAATCATGACCACCTTTCAGGTAAGTCCATTTCACTCTGAAGTACCAGTGAAAAGCATTACTTCCACAGTGGCCTGGTACTGATGACCCTCCTGTGAACCACTGGCACTACAGAACCCTTGGAGCGTTTCGGACCAATTAGTCACCCCTTCTTTCAAAGTCCTGTGGAAAAACAGTCTGAGTCCAGATTTACTGCTAATTGCTCTTTAATGGCCTGATCAGTCTCCATTGGCTGTCAGTGAGCAGACCACAGTGAAACTAAAACCTTCTTGCGTGCCTCATATATCCTCGGCGGCATGGAGCCAGCTATTGTAACAGGCCTTCACAGCCAAAGTTAGGTCTGGAATTGACTCTCACTGTGAAATTCATAAGCTGGGAAGAGAGCAGGGCAGCAACACCCAACAGGTCATTTCAGCATGCCCATGAGATGCATTAAGTGTTTGGATAGTAAACCTTTGGCAACGTTGAACTCTGCAGGGGAAACGGCCTTCACAAAGGCCTTAGCAGGGAGCTGCGTGATTGGATGACTGGTGACTGGATGACAGGTGATTGGGTGGGTGGGGTTTCAGCCAGCGTGCCTTCTCACGCACCTTCTCCTGGGTAATTAGTGCTCTAGTGAGTCTGTCACATTTCCAGGCATTACCAGTGCACATGGAAGGGATTAAGAGCCTGATCCACGGGCTTGACTCCATGAACTGATCCCCTAAGAGGGTTTAATATTGAACAGAATATAAAAAAAGAGAGAAAAAGATTACAATTCAGACATTTAGGGGAAGACATGTCCAGGCCCACCCTTGCAAACCACTTTGTTGAAGTTTATATCGGGGGATTGAACTCTCTGGTGAACCTCGTGGCTTGTGAAACCAGTTAGGACAGCCACGGGCGCACAGCACAGCGAGCTCGTACCTCAGCAGCTCGTACCTCAGCAGCTAGTCACATCTTCAGCCCATTACACCACATTTATGACCAGTGACTAAGAAAACAGCAACAAAGCTGCATGTTCCCCACAGTTCAGAGTCAGACGGTCAAACCGTGATCCACAGGAACAGGTGCTCTCAACACCCAGAGCACTGGCTATCAGATCATTACTGCTAATACACTGCAGATACAAAGAACCAAAACAATTCAAACCACTTCCCATTTCTGTGTAGTAGTTCTGGTATCATCTGAAAACATTTTTTGAATTCACACACTAGAAATCTGTATGTGCAGTATGCCAGTAGCTATTCAGATGAACCAAATAAGAAAGATCAACTGACAAGATCATGTAAACAGACATGGTTTTTTTCCATATCATCTAAATCACTTTCATTCATCTTTGTGGTAAGACTGAAAACATTCATGGTTTATATTTCATTTACTTCACTTAGACACACATTAATAAAAGCTGTTATTGCCATCTAAACACTGAAGAGTTTCTCATTTAAGGTTTGATGGAGAAAAATTAACATCTCTGGTTTTGGACTCGATCTCTCTCCATATTAGTACATCATCCTGGACAGTTTGGGTAAACATTTGCTGGATCAGCGCTCTGCTTCCCGTGACCAATGGCCTTGGACCACCAATAGAAGTAAAGCCAGAGAGCAGATCCCATCTGTTTGGAGATAGTTTGGAATAGGAGTGCTGACTTCAGATCAGCCGTTGCTTCCTCCGTGCAGTCCTATCTGTAAGGACAGCTTAGACAAGAACTTGTCCAGGAACAGCGCACTTTCTCTGAGAGATTCAGTGCACACAACTGTTTGCCCTAAATTCCTTGTTACCATGATCTGCTTCCCTTCCTAAATTACCTCCATCTGCTTTCCCAAGTCATGGGAATCCCAAAGTGGCATTTCATTGCTTATTTTATGGTTTCTCCACTCCCAAAACACCTGATTCAACTCAGATAATTAACAAGCCCTTCATGAACTCAAAACTAGCAAGACCAAGACTGGGAAATCATGAGGTCACTACTTTCACAAAATCACTGGTAAATAATAAAGAAAGAAAAGAATGATTTATACAACCATTCCAAAGACTTTGATAACTCTAATCTTGAAATGTTCTTAAAGTCCTCAATTAAACGGACAAGACATGCTGAATTCCAGTTGGAGTGAAACTCTACATGCAAGTTACGAGGACATACTTCAGGAGCAAGGTCAGACCACCCCATGTTTTGTTCTCGACGGCCTGCAGGGGGCTTGCTTTCAACCCTGAAATATCTGCTCCACGGCTCGTTCTCGTGCTGTCCTGGGACGAGACGCATGCTTACAGACCATTCAGACACAGACGGTGTTGTAAACCTAGTGGGGTGCAGGTTGTGGGGTGGTGAAAGATGAAGACGGCGCCAGCACGGAGTGAACCCGGGGCACCACAGCAGAGCTTTTACCTTCCAAAATGGAGTGTGTGTTATCGGCCACAGGAGGAGAGGGCAGCCGGTAAGACGAGACGTGCTCCATCGGCGATCGGTGAGGGAGAGGAGCTATAAAAGCGGAGGAGTGGCACTTCCCATAAAACTCCAGAGCCGGTGCCATTAATTTGCAAAGGGTCAGCAAGTAAGAGTCGGCTCAGTGTGGCGAGATCAAACGCTCTTGGGAGGTGCGCCGGGTTTTCACTGCCTGCCCTGGTATGCTGGATATCTGCTGGTTATCTCTCACTCACATCAGAGATGCAGAGGGTTTACAGCCACGCCATGGCCCTCATTGACAGCCTCGCAAAATCTCACAGGCACATTGAACAGCGACAATGGCTCAAGGGTGTTGGTAGCGGTGGGGGGGGGGGGGGATAGGGAGGGGTCCGCATCTCAGACAAAAAACTGGACACATTGGACATACTGGTTCTAAAGATTGAAAAACATCTTGAAAGTGGACATAGTAAAATCTGATACACGTTTCTCCCATATTCAGCAGGCACCGAGTTGGTTCTGGCAACCGCGTGTAACAGCTGAGGTGTGCAACTCTTCCCACTCGTTAAGGGGCATTGCTAATGCGAGCCAGGTGACGGGTCAAGAATGGCAGCCCGGATCGAGGGGGCGTCCTTCCCGACAGCCGTCCACAATGGCCTGCTTTTGGAGCCCAGCCTGGGGTCACTGAGGCAGACCTGGAGAACACAAAGCGGTCCACAGGAAAGACGACAGCTCCCCCGCCGACGGACTTAGCCTGTTCAGAATCCGTGAATGAGGCTCTCGCAAGAGGTTGACCCGAAACGAGCGTCTGTTGTCCTCTCGGGAGGAGAGCACGAGGTTTGTCTCGCTCCTTTTGTTGGGATAACCCCCTGCTTGGCTCAGACCTCTTACAGCTGCTGTTACGTGCTTGTTTAACAGCCATTAGCAGAGCCCGTCTCTCACACGGCCTGGAATAACCGCAACACAGTGGGAGGGGAGAAAGTAAAAACATAACCAAATAAAAAAATTAAATTAAATTAAATACAAAGCTATTGTGACAAGGACAAAAAACACATTGGTCTTAATTACAGATGAAATGGGCTGTTAGTGTGCCATTGGTTGTGTGGTAGACCGCAACCAGGTGGGCCAGAACACCATGTGTTGCAAGAGCAAGTGATTGATTCCTTCTTTTGAGCGATGAGATGGAACTTGTTTTTCTTTTTTTCAGCTTTCCCAAGAAACCAAGTGGGCTGGAATGAACCCTAACGCAGAAGGTCTGGACGCTGAAACCCTCACAGACGCTAGTCTGACAATCCTCGGCAGCATAAGGCAGTAGATGGAGTGTAATAAGAAGGCAACAAAGCAAGACTGAAATACCAATGGTTTAAAAAAATCAGTGGAGTGGCAACAGGGTAAAAAATGCCCAAAGCACAACGCTGAATGTGATTTTTTTGAGCTGTTCTTTTGAGTTATCTCTAAGAGCATGAATACCCAATACACACGCATGAGCTCTACGGTTCAGGACATTCTTTGGTTTCACAAATGAATTTACAATAACAAGCAACAAAGGAGCGAAATATCGCAGATCAGGAGAGATTAAGGAAGATGACAAAGAGGAGAATAAAAACACCTCCACTGAGTTTCATTCAGAACGTTTGTACAAAAAAGTGCTTGCCATCTCCGGGATGTTTCTGAAGGCCTTGCTACCCGCTGAGACAGCAGACACCCAGATGACCCCTGAGCAGGCACCCAGATGACCCCGAGCAGAGGTCAGCTATAGCACTGTTGTCTCGTCTATTGGACCAGACAGGAAAACAAACATCCCAATTTACAGCTCAGAGCTACAGCCAAGTAAAGGAGTTTAGGGCCTGAATGACCTCAATTCATTAGTTACAGAGCGGTGACCTTTAAAAGGGTCATACAAGTCATGACATGGATTTACGAGGGTCAAAAAAGAACTTGCAGCTGTTATTCTAAGCACTGAACAGAACTGTCTTGCTGTGTTGTAAAATGTGAGTTTTGACAGCTACACAAGAGGCAGAGGAAAAATATGTCACTTCAAACATTCATATTCAATAACTTTGAGTCCCTAAAAGTAGAGTAGAGAACAAAGTCCATGAAGTAGAGACTCTTGTATGTATTAAGTGCATACATGTTCCATTATGAGATGTTTGTCTCAATATTCACACTATGTACTTTCTTATTGAGTGTTGCACTTTCAATATCTGCAAGTGTAAAAAAGCTTTTATGATATTTATTATGACAGTTCTTTTGGGTAAATGCTAAGATTGAGCCTGGACCAGTGGTTCGTTTCAGTTATACTATTGTGATGAATAGTGATGTTATTCAAGTTAGACTGTTTTTACCATGAGTGGGAGATCTCAGTCTAAGACCGTCTCCCTTATTTATGCATTTCAGGACACATTCCTGACTATCTATTTTTCAAACCTTAACGTATAAGAAAGAAACTAAGAAGGCCTGTGTTTACTAAGAGACACAGAAGAAACTTCTAATGCAGCAACTTTACTAACCGTGTGAACACACCACTGCTGACTGCACATTTAACCAGTGGTAGTTGGGCACTGGAGTGGGGGAGGGGCGGGTGTACCGGTACTATTTGGGGGAGGGGTGTTCAAGACCTTCACTCTTGCCTGTGTGTGTCAGTAGGACTCCTGGTTTCTTTGGCTGGCTTAAAAGTGACATCTCAGTTTTCACCACCGAGTGTGTGTGTCTGCATGCTTGTAAATGTGTAAGTGTGTGAGTGTGTATTTTATACAGAAAAAAGGGGTGTTTTCATGTCCTTACCAAACTCACTGGCGCACATATGCTCCAGAATAACATCGGTCTTCATTTCATTGTCACAGGGAGGACAGACCGGAGAGTAACCTAAGACAGAAAGCAAGGCACAATGTCAGGGACAATATACCACAGAGAGAAGGCCAATCAGTGTTGCCACCGGCAGTAATGGAGACCAAATGTCTTTCCCTTTGTTTCTGTAGGAATTAAGGCCCTAATTCACTTCCTTTTGTGTGTTTGGAAAGTTTGCGTATGAGCGTAAACAGCAGGGACCCAATCACGCGGTGGTCCGGGTCTTTAGAGAGTAGGGAAACACTGCTGAAGCTCGGAGCCTCGTTTTCTCATAATCCACCTGTCAGGCTGAGTCACATTGACATGCAGGAGTTTAGCCACAGATTCATCCAGCACAAGCTAGGGTTCCACTTTCTTCCTTTGAAAGGTTTCACATTTCAGATGAAAGAACTTAAAAGCGATTGCAGCGAGTGCTGTCTGAGCGGAGTTTAGCCCAGTCTACGGAGGGGACGACTGAAAAAAATGATTTATGAGAGCATTAACACACAACTGTCTGCCCCTTCTAGAGTGGCAGCAAAATGTTACTTCTCCATTTCCTCCTCTCCTCCCTCTCCCTCTCTTTCTGTCATGGTAATTTGCAGTAAACAAACCCCAAACCACACCATTTACACATGTAAGTCAACAACTGTTATTCAGTTTACAGTGTAAGGAGTGGAAGTTCAGGATAAGATCCTAAAGTCTTTGAGCTGCATTTAATAAAACCATTATACTAAGGGGACCACCTTTAATCATAAAACTGGGAAGTTAAACCATGTGTGTAAAATCTTTAAGTGGGGCCTCTTGCATGAGATAACTGCATATTAAAATTAAAACTAAACTCCCATGTGATAGGGATTATGTGGATTACCAAAAAATGCATTTTGTGTTTTAAAATAACAGGAAACTCTTTATTTTTGTTTCTCTGGCCAAGTGCAGATTGGTGTTTTTCCTTTGTGGCCAGTTGTCTTATCAATTTGCTGCTGTTTTCTGAGACCTCGTGAAAGTTGCACTGAGGTGAAAAGAGCTTTTGAAAGCAGGCGTTTTCCTTTTCTACATGGTTGCCCTCTTCCAAACCTGTCGCTTAACTGCAGAGCAAGGCCCTCCCAAAGACCTCCTCGCCATACGTCTGCACAGCCTGCTGGATTCATGCGATGTGTGCCAGCATCTTCAAATTCACTTTCAAAGTCCCAAGAAATATTAGCAGACTTGCTTTTCCATATATACAGTCATCATAGACTTCACATCAATAAAAAAAATATGAAAATGGAAAATAAAAAATGGTTTTATTCCCCTTTCTAAGAGCAGAAAAGAAGCTTTATATTCCTCACTTCCAAATCCCAGAATGCTCTGAACTGTCCCTTCCGGTTCCCAGAATGCTCTGAACTATTCCTGCCAACTGCAGAAAATGTTCCCATCATTCTGGAATCTACGACACATTCTATTCAAAAGGGTTCCATTCAGGGCCAGAAAGGTTTATTTATCTGTTATGGGCCGGCGAGATTCTGCGTGGTCTCAGGTTCGAGTGCAGCAGTAGGAGACAGTGTTAGGCCTGTGCCGGGGATTTGTTTACCCAGTGCTGACACCATGTGATAACAGGCGAATGTGCAGAGCTTACTGCAGTGCTGCGTGGGCTTAGATCCCCCCAGGGAGGAGATGTCCTCTACTCTACGTGTGCCTCTCCACCAGGGCGAAATTCATGAAACTCTCCCATTACTTAATGTATTCAACAAATGTGGATATTTTTTTAAAGACTACATCTGGTCGAATTAGCTCCAGCCTAATTTACCTGTGCGTAATGGTCGCCTACTCCGTGTTAGTTAACGCATGTGAATTCCCCCATAATTTATGAGATGTTAAACAACCAAATGCACTTTCCATGGCATGGGACCCTCACAGCTAGACGTCCAGAGTCTGTACTGCCTACCACACTAATACAAAACACACCCCAAGACAGAAGCAAAGGTTTCCTTCAAATCTCTTGTTTTTTAATGTTTTGAGAACCTGATACAGGAAGGAGTGTAAGAATTTTAGAATAATTGTTAGTAAAAATAATTGCTAGACATTATTATTTAGAGTTACTAACCCTATGTTTTCTAGAGATGTTAGTCCTACCATTGATATTCAAAATCTCCAGCATCTGACTGTTCTGGTCTCCCCCTGCTGTTTCAAGAGCCTCCTCTATTAGCTCATGAAAAGCAGTGATAATAGTGGCATCCCAGTCACCCAGGGAGGCCTTCTCCCATTCTGGAGTACTCTCCCATTCTGGAGTACTCTCCCCCCAAAAACTCTGCCATGTTTCCAGACGGCTGCACTGCTTCCAAACATGACGTGTTTTGCTCATTTTAAGTATTTGAGAAGACAAATCATGAAGAAACCCACATAGCAAAATAAGGAAATATGGGAAAATGATTAGACATGTCCAGGGGTGTTTCTGGATAGCTTCCCAGTATTCTCCTGGACCTCAACTAACACCCCACAACCAATTGCTACCAGCTGTTAAACAAGTGCTCAAATATGAATCTTTCATGCCTTAGTGAACTCCTACACCCTCGTGGCTCATGAAACTTTGCAAAAGTGAACTCTACAAAAAATTTATTTATTTATTTATTTTAATACCATGCCATGAGTATCTGGTGACGAACACCTCTTAGTGTAAATAACAACCCCCTTACCAAAAGGTTGGGTAACTCTAACTGAAAGCATGCAGACAGATGCTGGTCCCTGAAATAACAAAGAACTGCCTTTTAAGAAAAAGTTAAAGTGCCATTTCTCACACCCAGCAAAAGGTGTGTGAAGCTGGAGTGTGTGTAAAGTGACCCTAAACGTATACACTGCAACAATTAATGACCATTTAAGGTCAAGAAGTAACTGTACTATGAAGAGTTGGTAAAAAAAAAATGTCAGCCTAAATTATGGGACTCATAACAGCAAACTGGGACCAAATTACATTTTTTTTAGATACTGACTCCTTAAAGTGCCTTTGTGTACACTGGTTATGTAGCAAATGGAAAACTGTTGGGAACTTGTGCTTGTCAGGAGCATCCATTTAAATTCACTCATACTTAACCTGATCATCTGCAGATTGCATCATGAAAATGTGAAATTACAAAAAGGGGTTTCTGAATAAAAACATCTTTAGGAATATTCCTAGATGACACAGAATGCATCCGTCTGCTGGATGTCTCTGGGAAAACCCTTACTGGTTCCCTTGAGAAAACGAAAACTTGCAGAGATGCAATAAAAGAGGTCAAATACACTATATTTGGTCTCCTACATGTGAAACTATTGTTGTACTTCTTGGTGAGAGTCCAGTGTGTGGAGGGCGGTGTTTGGGGCGACTCACCGTTCGGCTGCGATGCCTCTGTGGCGTTGGGCGCGCTGATGCACACCTCGTCCTGGGGGAACTGCTCGCACGCCAGCATGCGGGGCCACGGGAAGCCGAACGACTCCATGATGGGTGCGCAGCCGTCTCGCACCATCTCGCACAGCCAGCGGCATGGGTAGACGGGTCGCTCCAGACACACGGGCGCAAACAGCGAGCACAGGAAGATCTGGGTGCCGGGGTGGCAGCTCTTGTGGAGCAGGGGCACCCAGCTGCCCGCCTGCTGCTTCACCTCTGCCATGGTCTCGTGCTCCAGCAGGTTGGGGAGAAGCATTGAGTCATAGCCCACGCCGTGGCAGAGACGCAGGTCGTCCGGGATGGAGACGCACTGTGGCGGCCGGTCGTAGGTGCGGCTGCCCGGGAACGTGTCCACCTTCCAGTTCAGGTACTCGTACTCTGAGGACTGGCTCGGAGACAGCAAGGCCAGGAGCAGTGCAACGGTGGCAGATGCCAGTGGCTTCATCATGGATGGTAGGGTTACCAGTTAGGGTCCCTGGCAATTGCAGAACCTCCAGAAGCAAAATGAAGAGTCCTCTTTTTTGTAGAAAATAGCTGGCAGTGAATGGGGTGGGGGAAAAAACCCTCCACGTATCTCAGTTTTTTTTTTTTTTTTCAAAGTAAATTAAACCAGTGTTGCAAATGTTCTGAAACTCCACCTCTGAGTTCGGGTGCAGAGTCAGTCGCGCGACTGCTAGAGCTGCATAGCCTGAAATGCGCGTCAGCGGGAGAGAGCAGGAGACTCAGTGCGCTTCGGCGGCCAATAGGAACGTTTCCGCACCTTTTGGTTCTCACGTGTCAATCAAACCGCTCAGTGACCCAATGAATAAAGGCACCAGCAAATACCCCCGCCTTCAGTTCCCCACAACCCCTCTGCCACTTACCCCCACCCCTCACACACACACACACACGTTCTCTGTTAATGTGTGGTTTGCGCTTCCTTTTACCACAACTCCAATCTCTTCAGCCTGTTTAAATGCCGGTTATCAGACACGGTTCCTGTTGGACTCCACTACATCGTGACATTAACCGATTATTGGAAGTTTTCTAATCAGTGCAAACGAAATGATTTCGGTGAAAGAGCCAAAACAATGTGGAATTTCTGTTATTTAAATAAAAAACCAATTTAGTCCTAATAACCTAAAACATTCCACGCTTTTGAAGCCACATTTCGCAGTCTTTTCTTTCTTTTTTTAATGGGCACAGGAACCTTCCTGTTGGAAGACAGGATTTAGATTATCTTTCCACAGATGGGCTGAGAAAAAAAGATGTTTTAATTGTGCACTACCTCACTTGATAAAACACGTTTGCCCCCTACATATTTTGGACGGTGCATGTTTCTTGGAAACATCAAAAATGCACCCCGTGCTGTCACAATGTTGCGCGAGCTACAAGAGCGCGTTTTCCCACCCTGCACGCTTTCGTTAGTTTTGTGCTGTCTTTCTCTCCTCCGCTCATTTCGCTGTAAGAGGTGTGAAAACAGCCCGTGCACATCTGAGCTATTGTTCTGCTAATGGCGTTAGTGATTAAATCGAATGCGTAAGATAACATTGGAAAAGGATTTCAGTTTGAACCCCACCGTGATCTACTGTATTAACAGCACCCCACAGTCGTTACGTTAATCTCATTTGAGGTGACAGCTTGTACTAATGCGGAACAGTCATAATAGTTTAGGCAAACACCTCTCCATAATTAAAGACTATTCTAATCATTTAAAGTTAGATTGCTAACAATGCTATTAGCACCGTTATTGTTAATTGCTAATATATAACATAGCCTATATAGTGTGTGTGTGTGTGTGTGTGTGTGTGTGTGTGTGTGTGTGTGTGTGTGTGTGTGTGTGTGTGTGTGTGTGGGTGTGGGTGTGTGTGTGTGTGTGTGTGTGTGTGTGTGTGTGCATAGTGGGAATTATAAAGAACATTGCTTGCACAGCTGACGAATAACCTGTCAGAATGCGACAAAGTGCATGTGAAAATCTAAATTGGTGTTGGGAGTTGTTTTGCTACTCGCGTGTAATCACGTATAGGCTACAGCCCTAGGAGAATGGTCGTTCTACTTACGTTAAAGTTATTCAACAAAAATGTTGTCATGTAAGTTGGTTGGCCAGACATCTACTCACTTTGTTTTAACCTTTTTCCCCCGATGGCGCATGGTGGTCCACTGATCGGACAATATGACTAAATATTTTGATATTCAGCTTCCCCTGCAGAGACAGCACAGTCCGTTACATACAGGCCGTTACATACCTTTCTAAGATTTTAGTGCACACAAATATGCGCACATGCACACTGCGAATGGCCTTTCATCCGCCAAACAACGTGACACGGAGTGAACGCACGGAGAACCACTGTACTTGAAATGAGCGTCTTCTTTAAGGTGGAGCCACTATAATTGAAAAGAGCATGTCCTCTTAACCTGGATTCATTTCAGCCTCCTTAAGAGTCTGTGAATGAAATTCACAGAAGGGCTGGAGAGAGATACTGTGCCTGGGCTCAGTAATTAACACCTTTGCTGGATCTTGCCTGAGGTGTGAATGAGATAACGCTGCTTAAACTAATATTACAATGAGCGCTACCTGCATTAATGGTAATTGAAATGCTTTGAATGTAAGGCCACCCTCACAGGAGGTGTTTTACCATAACTTATAGACTAACAAAAGCTATCAGGCAGCACCTTGGCTGACTGGCTGTTGGTCTTAGTGAAAAGCTGTTTCCTGGCTTACAATGGAGATCTTTATCAGATACATTCACATTCAGAGAACAGATGGTCTAATGTTATAGTAAACGTGGTGATTTAGCATAGGAACCTGATCTCATTTGAACCCGAATGGAAAAGGGGGGGGGGGGGGGGCAAATGTGGCAATGAGAATGTTCTGCAGCTTTAATTGGAGTTGTTTGTGTTCTACCTTCAAATTGAGCAAGGAAAAGTTAAAAGTAGGGTCTCAATTTTCCAGAAGGCAGAAAAACACTACATAAAAAGGCAATAAATTTGTCTGAGGTATTATGTATGAAGTTCTGCCCGATGTAGGGTTTACAGAAGTATCTGTTTTATGACTTGGTGTATGATGGGGGAGTCATAATGAAAGATTAGGGGAAGCTAATCAAAGGCAGAGGTTGTTTTAACACCTCCTGGGACTTTCACAAGAGTATGCCACAATGGTGCACTAACCTGCGACTGCTTGCCCAGATGCACAGCGATGCACATGACTAACCTGAGTAATTAGTGGTGCTGCAAAGTTTACAGAGGAGAAAACAAAGGAAAGAAATACTCAACAATTTTTCCAGGTTACCAATCACAGCTTGGCCTGAAACACCTTCACCCAAGACAGATATGTGGGGTACAGATGGTGCGGGGTACAGTTGGTGTGGGGTTCAGATGGTGCTGGTTCAGATGGTGCGGGGTACAGTTGGTGTGGGGTTCAGATGGTGCTGGTTCAGATGGTGTGGGGTACAGTTGGTGTGGGGTTCAGATGGTATGGGGTTCAGATGGTGTGGGGTTCAGATGTTGCAGGTTCAGATGGTGCTGGTACAGTTGGTGCTGGTACAGATGGTGTGGGGTTCAGATGGTGCTGGTTCAGATGGTGAGTGGTACAGTTGGTGCTGGGTTCAGATGGTATGGGGTTCAGATGGTGTGGGGTACAGTTGGTGTGGGGTACAGTTGGTGCTGGGTTCAGATGGTGTGGGGTTCAGTTGGTGCTGGGTTCAGATGGTATGGGGTTCAGATGTTGCTGGGTTCAGATGGTGTGGGGTTCAGATGGTGCAGGTTCAGATGGTGCTGGTACAGTTGGTGTGGGGTTCAGATGGTGCTGGTTCAGTTGGTGCTGGTACAGATGGTGCAGGTTCAGATGCTGCGGGGTACAGTTGGTGTGGGGTTCAGATGCTGCGGGGTACAGTTGGTGTGGGGTTCAGATGGTGTGGGGTACAGTTGGTGTGGGGTTCAGATGGTGTGGGGTACAGTTGGTGTGGGGTTCAGATGGTGTGGGGTTCCAATGCCAAGGCTTGCCCAATCACCCTGAAGTGCCATGTTATCTTTTCACTTTCTGCTTCATTTCCTCCTGCAAGTCTTTAATTTTGTCACCCCAAAACTATAAATTCAAACTATAAACTCAAACTATAAACTCATTGTTGGCAACATTGCTGCACTCTGACTGCTGCATCGTAGCAACTGGTATGTTTATAAATAACCAAGTGCTTTTATTGGTGGAAAGATCTTGCCAATGGAATATTGAATCAGGTTTAGAGTAAACAGTAAATTATATCAACTGAAATCCCAACCTCATAAAAATGTTTTAAGCAATGTCAAGCCAAATACTTGGATGCCGTTACAAAGAATTCTTGTGCAGTTCAGACTGATCTGGTTAGTGTCGTTTAAGCTGATCTGAGCAGGAGGGAGTATTTCAGCTAACAATCTTTAATGGGGCAAAGCAATTAGAATCAGAGTTGCCAAATTCTAATTCTTGGTGTGCCTCAGTGTAACCCTGGGGGTGTGGGGGTGGTTTGTGAGTGGACAGAGAAAGTTTGCATATGTCTGTGTGGGTGTGTGTGCACGTGCCCAGCACAGCATGTATCGGGGATTCTGCCAGAGAGTTCAAACGAGCCCTCACCACAGTGCGTCCTCAGCCAGGAATGACAGACTGATTTGTGGCAAGAAAGAAGGAAACACCAACATAAACATGCCGTGTTGTTTCGCCGCTCCAGGTCAAGCAAAGCTGAGGAAATCTCTCCTACCCAGACGCTCCCCACTGTCAGATGCTTCCAGAGTCCCTTCCTCATCCCCAGGATGCCCCCACACACACGACCTTGACCACGTCCACACGACCTTGACCATGTCCCCACTCTGTCTGCTGCCTCAGTATTATGTTGTGTCTATTGGCTGTTACAGGGCATGTAATTCGGCCCACATGCAAGTAGTTCCTCCTTTCAGAACTCCTTGCAGCCGTGTTCATGATTAAAACGTGAAGGAGTCCTGCAGTCGCATTTAGACTTACCGAAATCACACGTGAGTCACGTCACAGAGGGGTGTCTGGATAATGGTTCGGAGGAAGAATGCGATCGCTTTAACCTGCAAGCCACACATGAGTCTCTCTGTCGGTTTATTTGTTCCCCGGATACGGCTCATGAGATCATGCTCGACTTATTAGGTAATAACTCTAAAATGCAGGATACTGCTTTTGTCAGTTAAGAGATTAGATTCAGTCGCGCTCATGCACTTGCTGCAGGCTTGCGAACACTGCGCTGAGTCATTAGAAAACCCAGGCAATAGCGAGAATGACTTCGCTGCTGGTAAACGGGTTGGAGCCTGTAACAGCCATCTGTGAATAATTACAGTGAATCCAGACCAGAACAACACACGCGTACACCGTTATGTGCTCGTGAAGCATGTTGTCATCTGTAAATCGTGTTCTCCTGATGTATTCTCCTCTCTTTGCTGCTTTATTCTATTATTCTAATGTTTCTTCACCAAAAACTGATTCTAAATTCCCAAAAATGTATTTGACTAATTATTAATGTTCTACCTCTCAGTAGCCCTCAGTAGCCTGCACTGTATAAAGTCAATTTTATGGTCGTGTGAACAATTTTTATGATCTTAATAACTAACAAAATTACAACACTGTTTTAAAGACAGGGACCATCCTCCTTCCGTTAGTATAGTGAAGGCCGACATGCAGAATAAATCACGCTGAAGGAATCGGGCCAGCCGAGACGTGAGATTGAGCAGAGTCCAGCACATGTGGTTCGGTGGCTCGCTGACTGGATGCACGGAGCACCGTCGTGAGCCTCGGGGCGGTCGGCTGTGCACAGGGCGCTTCTCCCCGAGACACTGAGCAGACCTTTTGTGGAGCGCTGTTTAATGTTCTCGCGTTTAAACATTCGCATTAACAGTGTGTCACTGCAGTTAGGGCACTTGGAGGCCTCGGTGTCTCCACGCATTTGGCCGTGGGTCATCTATCACCGTCTGCTGTAGAGAGGCAAAAAACCCTGTGCTGGAAATAACATAAACAGTTCAAAACAACAGTGGCGTTTGTTCCCAGCGGAAAAATAGCTGCATAGTGAGATATCGTTCAGCTGACTTTTCTTGGTTTTATCCTTTTTTTGAAAATGCCCTCAACTACGTGGTGATTTTTGTCTTCTCCGCACGCAAGCCTCGGTGAGGCAACACGTGGTTTTGGTATTACAAGTACAAAAGCATTTGAAGAGCTGAAGGCTCATGACCGTGCTGCTGCCATAAGGTTTCTGCACTAGCAGCAGGTCTCTGTGATTCCTGCCCGGTGGAGAGCCATATGCCATGTTTTGTTCTCTTACCTCTTTCTGACTGATAGGTTTTCTTGACTAATGGCATTACTCCTAGTCTGTCCCTTTAAGGCGTGTACTGCCAGTCCCAGACTAGTTATTCCACTGTCTGTGTTTCACCTGCTAATGTTTTTTAAAGCAGAAAGGTTTCACTGAATATGAACAAACAGAAAATTCTCTTTTCTGAAGATATGAGCGAGTGTGAACGAGTGGGAAACAGTCCAAGGCTTCCACGTTCCTCCTGTTCTTACCCAGTTGGAGCACCGGATTAATCCAGTTTCCACTGCTACTTAACGAGAAAGGCATGGCGTGTTATTACTCCATCCAAACACTTTGTCCTTTCTGCTTTTACACCCATGCTTAATGTACAGTTCATCCCGTAAGCCAAATCTAAATTTAGACTGACCGTGTTGTGCCCCTCTAACAGAAAATGTACTATAATTATAAGTCTATGTAATCTTTTCTTGAAATGGTGATCTTGCAGATTTGGATTTGAACCATATTTACATGCCTTTGTAGCAGAGGATCGTAAAGTGATGGTACTTGTCTGAACACAAAAATTCAAGCATTCCAGCTTGTTGTACCAGCTTGTTGTTGTGTCTTTAACACATTGTCAAACCGAGGTGCATCGTTTACTATCAGGGACGTGTTTGGACTCAGAAGATGCAGTTGTCTCTAGCAAATGGGAAAACTACGATTTGTATCCTTTAATTGAAGTTGTCATACATGAGCTGACACACACTCAGCTTCCCTGAGAATGTGTCCTGACTCCTTCAACTGGTTGTCAAAACTAACCTGCTCCATAAGTGAAAATGAACAATGTTTTCTAGCGCAGACTACATATGAAACATAATAAAAAAAAATTACTAACATTTCATCTACCTTAATTTTAAATCTACCAAAACATTCAACCTACACTGAGCTAATCTGATCTAAAAGCTAAAAAGCTAAACACTGAAGCTATTATCGATGTTCAACCTTAATTGTAATCTGTAAAACCTCACCACTTAAATGCACTCTTTCAAACTATGTATGGTGTGACTTGAGCAAATCTGTTCATCAGAAGTGTGTACAGAGTTCAGTTTTTGGCTGCTGTCCTGTTTGTAGAGGAAACGGGTGCTGGCCAATGGAAATGTAGTAATGTCACTCCCTATTAAAATATCTCACCTGAGCTGGACAGCAAAATGGAGTGCTGGAGGGCAGAGGGAGGGGCATATAGGGGGAAGGTCTATAAGGGGAGGGGCATATGGCGGGGGTGGCACCCAGGGGGAGGCAGAGGGATCAAAGTATTTGCACGGAACTAAGGGGAGTATGACGATGGACAGAGAGGGGGAGGGCACCAGAGACGAGGTAAGACATCGGACCCATGGTTCATGTCACTCTGATGACCTTTCCTCTCTGGTCCACCGGCCAAAAGACAATGTGGCAATTTGTCTTTGTAACTGTCTGTTCATCACTTCTCTCTGTGTCTTTTCAAAAGAGGGCGACTACGGTTTCCTTCTCCAATTTATTTAGTTATGTAGTGGGGGTCTGTCTGCTGCCCTGGAAAAATTGGAAAAATGGACTCATTGTCTAAGCCGGTTTCCCATAAGATCTCCCCAGCCCTTGGCATGTACATACTGAAATGTGTTTCCTCTGAGGTGTGTGTGTGTGTGTGTGTGTGTGTGTATGTGTGTGTGTGTGTGTGTGTGAGAGAGAGAGAGAGAGAGAGAGAGAGAGAGTGTGTGTGTGTGTGTGTGTGTGTGTGTGTGTGTGTGTGTGTGTGTGAGTGTGTGTGTGTAGAAACAGGATTTCTATCATCACAGTCTTGGAATATATTGTTAGGTCACTGTCATTGTGTAAGAACATGGTGAAACACAAAATACAAAATAAGTAAATTATAAAATATCAAGCTCGCTGTCGATTTCTCTGACCCTCCCAAATTCATATCCTGGGCGTACGTATATTTTTAACAACAATTTATGACAATTCAAACACACTGAACATCTTGCCTTATTTATAAACATTACATTATCTGGAAGTAAAAGTTAATCCTTGCAGCAGGGAGGGAGCTGTTGTTTACAGATACGGTGAGGTAATCAGTATTGTTTCAGTTAAGAAAAATCTTACGGATGGTGTTTGGCTTACCATCAGAGGTCCTGTGCATTTATCTCAGACACACATTTGGGTTCCAATGTATTACTGTTTAATAGTCTTTTGATTTGGCTTACTGTTGGAGTCCTACAGGGAAAAAAGTAAGACAACCAAGTGCTTAACTACAGTGGCTTGTGTATGAACTACAGTGGCTTGTGTATGAACTACAGTGGCTTGTGTATAAACTACAGTGACTTGTGTATGAACTACAGTGGCTTGTAGGGGTGTAACGATACATCGTGGCACGATGCATCGCGATTCAAAAATGCAGCGATGTGCATCGTAGAGACTGACGATTGCGAGTGCGTTCTGTTATTTTTTTCCATTTAAATGAATTGCATTGTTTTAACACCAGAGGGCGCCAATTGATTATATCCCTGCAAGTACGTCATGCATCACGTTCCGTTTACAGCTTCTTCCGGTTTGCAATGGAAACAGGGGCAGGTGAATTTGAGATTGAGGATGCTCCGTCGTGTTTTAAATCCGAGGTGTGGCATCATTTTGGTTTCCCTGTTTCCCGAAACAAAAACGGTGAAAGGGTAACCGACAAAAACAAAACAATTTGCAAATACTGCAAGAAAACCATGGCCTACATAACGGCAAACACTACAAACATGATGCAGCACCTACAGCGCAACCACGGTGAAAAGCTCCGTCCACTGCCTGCGAGGAAGAAGCTACTCCAAGGCCAAACATCTCTAGAGAGTGCTTTTGCACCCCCGCTTCCCCAATCCAGTACAAGAGCGCAAGAAATAACCAGGTGCATTGGTGTTTTTATTGCAAAGGACATGAGGTCTTTTTCGGTAGTCGATAATGATGGGTTTCGACTACTTCTTAACACGCTCGATCCCAAGTATAGCATTCCATCGCGCCCGCACTTTAGTCGCACTGTACTACCAGCTCTTTACAGTGAAACAAAGGTAATGCAAACTCTCAAAGAGGCAGATAGTCTAGCGCTAACAACCGACGGGTGGACTTCGAGGGCTACGCAGGGCTACTATAATGGTACATGTCATCACTGGTGAGTGGAAAATGGAGAGTTTGTCCTCCAAACACGTCCGCTTTTCGAGTCGCACACGGGGTTACACATAGCCGAGGTGTTGAAATCAGCCGTTGTGGAGTGGGAGCTCGAAAGAGCGCATCACAACATTGCTGTCATTACGGATAACGCACGAAATATGGACGTAGCCATGAAAGAGTCTGGGCTTGCACCACATATTAAGTGTTTTGCCCACACTTTAAATCTGGCTTCCCAAGCAGGCCTAAGTGTAAACTGCGTCAGTCGGTTGCTGGGTCGAGTGAGACGCATAGCCGCCTTCTTTCACCGAAGCGCCACGGCCACCGCCGTGCTGGCGGCTAAACAGAATCTACTGCAGCTCCCACAGCACAGACTCATCATGGATATAATCACACGGTGGAATAGCTCTCTGGAAACGCTTGAGCGCTATCTGGAACAACAAGCAGCCGTAACGGCAGCTCTCGTTAGTACAGAGATACGTCGAAATGTCCGTGACATCGACACTTTGGACAGCTCTGACGTCAGTGACGCTGAGGATATTGTGAAACTTCTGAAACCTCTGAAAACAGCGACCGCCGTGCTGTCCACGAGCAGCGGGAGGGTGTCTTCCATAGGATCATGAAAAAAGCAGTGCAGCTGCAATGTGAACAGGTACTTTCATTTCCTCTGTGCGCATGTGTCTAATTGTTAATGTTTCAAATGCAATGTAGGTGTATGTATAAAAATATTAATTTCTAATGTAAATAGCTAACTGCGTCATGACTGTGAATATATATATTTTTTTCACCTTTGCATATGTGAAAATGAGACAAAACCTCAGGTTGGGTTTGGCTTAAAATATCCTCTTTTCTCTATTATGACCCAGACTGTAAAAGAAACAGAAAAGGTGGGAGCAACAATTGACCTGACAAGCACAGCACATGGAACTGTTCAGGGACAGCCACCTTTCAAGAAGACAGCACTAGAAGATCTGCTTGGGGACTGTTTTACTGAACCACCACCAGCAGCACAGACCAACAATGGGGTAGAGGCAGAAATTCAAATGTACAGAAAAGACCCTCCAATTCCACTGAGCAGCTGTCCTCTAAAGTGGTGGAAAGAAAATGCACATTTGTATCCACTGCTCTCTCCTCTAGCCAAAGCATGTCTGTCAGTGCCTGCAACTTCTGTTCCTAGTGAACGAGTATTTTCAGCAGCAGGGGACATTGTAAGCGCTTAAAGATCTCAGCTCCTGCCTGAAAATGTAGACATGTGGATTTTTCTCAAAAAAAAAACATGTCAATGCCCTAGGTTAGGCTAGTTAAAGTTGAGTGTTTAAAGACTAAGCATTTGTTCAGCCTTTTAGTAGGTTATAGTACAATAATGTTACAGTAGTATATTTTGTTGCATTAGCATAATTTAAAGATAATTCTTCATTCTTTTAATTGCAGAGAAGAGTTTTTTGTGTAAAAGAAAAAGTACACTTATGTTTCAGAAAAAATATAATTTGTTTTCACTTGGCTATTTAAGATGCTGAAGCCAAAGAAAAGTGTTTTGTTTACAATATTAAACCTCTGTTCTTGGTAATTACCTTTAATTGCAAGGGGACTGAGGCCTTTTTTATGGAAATGTGCATTGTTTTACATTGTTTACACTTAATAAAAATAATTTTCTTAATTTGCATTTTTAGAAAATATCGTGAGAAAATCGAATCGTGACCTCAGTATCGCGAATCGAATCGAATCGTGAGCAGAGTGTATCGTTACACCCCTAGTGGCTTGTGTATAAACTACAGTGGCTTGTGTATAAACTACAATGGCTTGTGTATGAACTACAGTGGCTTGTGTATAAACTACAGTGGCTTGTGTATGAACAAAATGCCTCATGATCTTATTGGAAAAAAGGAGCCAAAGTTGACGGAGCTCATCAGAATGAACAAAAAAGACAAAGAAACGAGAAAAACAAACTAATGAGAAAGACAAACTAATGAGAGAGACAAACTATTGAGAGAGACAAACTATTGATAGAGACAAACTAATGAGAAAGACAAACTATTGAGAAAGACAAACTACTGAGAAAGACAAATTATTGAGAAAGACAAATTATTGAAAAAGACAAACTATTGAGAAAGACAAATTATTGAGAAAGACAAACTATTGAGAAAGACAAATTATTGAGAAAGACAAATTATTGAGAAAGACAAACTATTGAGAAAGACAAACTGATGTGAAAGACAAAGTAATGAGAAAGACAAACTATTGAGAAAGACAAAGTAATGAGACATCAAAAATAAGGAGAAAGCCAACATAACGATTAAGGGAAAGTAATGAGAAAGCCAAAGTAACGAGAAATCCCAAATAATGAGAAATGCAAAGTAATGAGACAGCTCAAGTAATGACAAATCCAAAGTAATGAAGAAGGCAAAGTAACTAGACACTTAAAGTAATGGGAAAGGCAAAGTAATGAGAAAGCTAAAGTAATGAGAAAAGTAAAGTAATGAGAAAGTCAAAGTAATCGCCAAAGTAATGAGAAAGTCAAAGTAATGAGAAAGCTAAAGTAATGAGAAAGCTAAAGTAATGAGAAAGTCAAAGTAATGAGAAAGCTCGCACTGCAGCTAAGCGTCCAGCTCTGCACGGTTCTGTCAGGTAGCCGCATCGCTTTCCACCGTGGGGGTGGAGGAGGGAGCGTCTGTTCAAAAACAAGTCATAAATCCATGGAGAGAACACACACGCTGCTCTATTAAATGATCAACCTGTCTAAGCGGCACACAGTAATTCTGCTGAGACACAATGTTTCATTACTGCGTCAAGAGGAAAATATACATCTCTCCAAGGTTTCATAAGGATTAAAAGCAGTTTTCCTCTACTGTGCCATATCTTTACGGCCACAACAGCTGTGTCGTTCTCGAGTGAATCACACTAAAACGTATAACACAAAGACCATACTGTGCCTGCTAATGAATGCCTCATCATGCTTTAAACGGATGTTAAATATTCTGAAAGTGTCTCCAGGTTGCACAGAGCGGTGGTAAGGTGTAGTGTGAGAGGAGTCTCCAGACTGCTTGTCGAGTGCAGGAACTTCCTGCTTTGCCATAACGTCATGCATGTTACTTGGCTCCATCTCATTTGCATTTTCTCCACAACACAATCTGGAACTGCTTTTCTTGGTGAAGATTTGGCGGGGGTGGGGGGGGGGGGGGTGATGTTTGATCCACTCTGACTGGCTCCAGAATGCAAGTGGACCAGCACACGTAAGCTAAAACATGCTTTGATACTCTGATTAATCCTGATGAAGTTATCTTCTAACACCCACACGTGTTCTATCAGGATAAATAGCTTCTATGTAAACAGTTTCAGGATCAATTTATAGCAAAATAAATGCAATGTACAACACTGAAACTACTCTACAGATCAGGTTGTTTCTTGAAAGCTGCCATATTGTGTTAGACACAGATTCTATATCTAGTTTATATCCATTTCTGTTCTCTGTGTTCCCGTTTTCTCTGCACACTGTTACCCACGCCCACCCATTTATGGGGTGACTGCAGCAGGGACGTAACTGGAGAGGAGGATTATTCTAACATGACTCAAAGACACAGGCTACCTCTGCAGCCTCGCCTGGTTCCTGAAGCACTTCTGCACCGACCCGGGCGCAAACATTTAGAATTATCGGCGTCTCCTAGCAACACAGTGCACTGTCAGTTCATTCAGTTCATTTATCCCATTCTGGGTCGCAATCGGTTGTTATGCAAATGACACTTTGCTAATTTGACCTGGTAGGTTCCTTTTGTTTTTAGCCACATATTTAGTCCAACTTCTTTCAGTCTAAAATCCTGCTCTAGAAGTACCTGATTAAGAACATTATGGCTTCCCAAGGGAGTGCAAAGTCTGCACTTCTGAAACAGCCAAACTGATTAGCGTAACTGCAGATGATCACTTATCATCAAGTTAGCTGATATTCCAGCTGAAGAGGCTGGGGTCACAGTGTAGACTTTTCTTTTCTCTTTTCTCTTGACTTCTCTTCTTTTCTCATCCCAATAGAGGATGGATTTCCTCTTGAGTCTTGGTCCTCCCGAGGTTTCTTCCTCAGTTCTGGGGAGTTTTTCCCTTCAGGGATCTGGATCCGTGTATTTTTAAAGCTGCTTTGTGACAATCGATGTAGTAAAAAGTGCGATAGAAACTAATTTGACTTTGACCCTTTGATTTTACAGGAGGGCTCACCCTGGGCTCCTTTGAGAAGACTTCTCAAAACAGTCTGAATCAAATAGATGATTAGATCTTCCAGTCCACTGGCTTTGAGAAGGTAATTTCTTTTCTTCACCCTCAGCATGTTCCCTATGAACCATGGAAGTATGGCCATGTTAGGAGAGAAGGTACAGGGATAAATGCAGGAGTGTTGTTCAGATCGATCCAGTCTGTGGTACTGCCGACACTGAGGTCACTTTTGGATGAGTGACGTCATAAACC